>NW_004567115.1:27261707-27269744 GCF_000260355.1 Condylura cristata
GGGTACAGGCCAGAGGTGCAGAGGCAGTGAGAGGATTCACCAGTGACAGAACAGGCAGATGGACGAAGTACACTGCTGAGGGGAGCAGCGTGGGGAGGGAGGGGGATCAGGAGAGGTCTGCTGCACCATGTGGGTCACCTCCTGGGCAGGGATCCCACTCATGCTGAAGTGGCTTTAGCTTCTTAGTACTGTGCTTTAACCTGCTGTGCCAGGAGGGAGTGCCCCACAACCCAATTTTTATAACATAGTAAAAAGGTGCTGTGGAGAGGGAACATGTGGAAGCAAGTGATTTCTATGGGGGAACATAGCCTCTGCTTTGTTTATACTCGCTCCAAGTCTTCTGACTTGATGCTACTTCCTTGCATCACCACCATTCCAGTATTGTTCTGTTGCCCACCAGTTGCCATCAGCTCACATTCATTATCACAAGATTCATAAAGGGATCAAATCCCCAAAGTTTCCTTGGACATGTCTGCCACCATTTAGTTTCAATGATAAGTTTTTGTACATAAATTTTCTCACCTCCGGCCGGTGAACTGTGCTTATGGTGTCTACTCCCAGAGCTCAGAGACACCTCCATGAGACCAATTACATTTTATGCTGGCTAACTGAAGCTATAGTTCTGATTTATTTCAATGCTGTGTTAGTCTCTTCGTTATAGATTGTTACTGCAAGAAGCTGCCTGACTGGCTTCTCAATTCATCTGGCTGCACAGTCCCTTTGAAGAAAGACCATTCTGACAGTTAAGATTAGGTATGCAGTCCAAATAGCATAGTCACAGGTATTGACCAACTAATTCTAACTTGACCTTCAGAGCTACATCAGTGCCTCTACAAGGAAATGACCACAGAATACCCCCTCCCACCCCCTGCTTAAGAGACATTTTCTTGGGTAAGTGTGATGGCTTCTAATCACTTCAAAATATAGTGTAATTCCCCAATTTTTCTTTTTGTGGGTCGCTTGGTGGCAGGCTGGGAGAGAGATGAGTGTAGCCAATGCTGATGCTGGCTTGGGCTTTTGATAGACTTCCCAGGAAGAGTTGGCTCCAACAGCCAGAGAATATGCAACATGTGCAAATTACCCAAAAGTTAATGGGTAAATGCTGAATTCTCTTCAGATGAAATTTAAGTGCAATGTGGTGTTGGCAAATTATTCATTTTCTTATTTTATCTGCAATCACCATGTTGCTCTCAATAAACAATATTCCTTCATCCCTGCCCTTTTTCCTGGATTTTATTCTCCAATACATAGCAGAAGTGAAAGTCTTCAAAAAGCCCTTTATCAGTGAGAGAGCAATCCATCTTTCTCTGCCCAATCAAGATAAAAGATCTATCTGGAGGGAAGCACTGTTTATAGATTCTTGGACTGGTAGCCTTCCAAGATGCTAGTAAAGAAAAAAAAAAAGAAAAGAAAAAAATGAAGAACAAGAAGTATCTGTTCTGTGAGAAGAAACAAAAAAAGTTTCTATTTTGTTAGGTAAAGGCACTGTTAAAATGACTTTGGGTACTGACTTAATAAATTGAGAATACATAAATGATAGATTATCACCTCAATTAGTGTGAAACATCATGTCATGTCACTGAAGAATGAAATGAATGACTAAAGAAGTGGGTTCATTAATTTAAATAATATTTAACTTTCCATGGTAATACGTTGTCACAATTCTGAAGAACTATCAGTGATGTTTAAAACTTAGGAGAACACAGAAGAGGAACACAATGGATGAGCTCTGGGTTGATAGTCAGACAGGCAGGATTCTGGCTTTACCTTGTTCTAAGAGGGGTGTATTGGAGAGATCAGAGGCTCACAACATTTCTACCATGAATAAACCAATTTTGTTATTTTGGCCCAGTAGATCTGATGTTCTGAAAGATTGTGTTTGTACTAAACTGTTTTATCTCAGGCTAAGACATGGGGATCCCCAAGGGCATGTCATGGGAACAAGTAGCTGGTCTGGGGTGAATGCTGGCTTCACCTTACTAACTTCACCTTGGGAAAGCTGTGGAATCTCAGGAGACCTCTCTTTCTCATGGGATGTGGCAAGGCTATCAGTGTTTACATGGAGTCCTGCGTGGAACCTGGGACAAGCCATAATTTTCACAACAACAACACTATTGTTTTCATTTGAATTAACCAGCTAGAAGGGTTGGGACTTTGGACCAATTTGGTTAATAGTCCTGGCAAAGGGATCCAGCAAACATGGATCTAAGTGATACATATGGTACTTTTAAGAGGGCGTGGGGGTGGGCAATAAGAGTTTGAGTGTAGAGATGGTGCTATTTTTCAGGTGCAGAGATCTAAGCTAACTTTGCTTGGGCTATTGAAATTGGAGCAGAATTCAGTTTCGGACTGGTGGAGGATGTGAACTTGGAAGAAAACAAGCAGGGATCAAGTCCCAGGTCAGACAGTTTAGGCTTCAAAGCAGAGGCTGTCCTCAGAGGAGAGCTCTTACTTCTAGAGAGCCAAGTCCAGTCCTCAAAACTCAATACAAGAAGGTGCTAAGAAAAGAAAATGCAGCTGGGGCAGGCAGAGATTCCCCATCTAGGCTGAGAGCACATTTAGACAATCTCCCTGTGTTCTGGCCATTGTGAATCAGCATTTTCAAACAGCCACAGCCTGTGCAGCTCGTCCTCACTGGTCAGGTATTGCTTCTTGGGCACCAACCTCTGCTCTTCTTTGCCCATCAAAGCCCTCCTTTTCCCAGATCTATGAAAAGCTACTTTTAAGCCAGCTGTCCATGGCCTCCACAGGAATCCCTCTTTTACTTTGATTTCCTATAGCATGGTGTTTGGACTTACCTCCTCGAGGTATAAGACTGTCGAGTTACATTTGTTGTTCCCGCAGCACCTGGCCCACACCGATGCCCTACCTTACTGCTGTTGGGTGGATAATGATTTCACTCAAATGTTTCCTGCTTGTGTTTATAGAAAAGTCAAGTACTTCTCAGGAAGGACAGCAATCTTGGCATCATCTAGCTGGAAGGCAGATTCTTCCTCAGATACACATGTGTACTTATATACACAACCAGCCCCATGCATGCACCGATTTTAGATCCATAGGAAAAAAGGAAAAGAAGCACCCTTGTTTCTGAAGTTAGGAAAGCTTGGTTTCTGTCTGATCATCTTTGCTGTCTTTTTCATTTTTTTGGTGGATATCCCATTTGCTGCTTTTCCTGTGGACCTATCAAGCTGAACTGTGCTTGCTCTTGTCCTAGCCCATTTTTCATGTTCAGTGTTAATCTTTTAGCTGTAACTCTCCTGAGCTGTCATCCTGAGTACTCCTTTATACATCCTTTTTACTCTCTGTAATAAAAATTCACACAATGATGTGTGTTGTTGAAACATTTCTCTTATTAATGGAGATCTCACCATAATGTATATTTATACTAGTGATAGGGTACAGAGTGAGGCCTGCAAGTGGGTGGGGGCTTTGTAGATAACTTAACTGAATCATAATCTATTTGAAAAGATTCTAATAATGTTTACAGAAAAACAGCAATAGCTTAAGCGAGGCTGTCCATCACAGTTAAAAACTAAAGTGAAAGTTTAAAACAAAAGTTTAAATTACAGTGAAAGTTAGGGAGACTTAAATTACCATGGGAAATGTTTGAAAACGAGCATTCCTGTTCCTAAAGAAAGACCTGCGTGAGCTAGAATTGCAAATGGGTAAATTAGTGCACCGCTAGGGAAATGATGGTACATTTTGAGCTGATTTGTGTTTAGCTATTTGCATTTTATGTCCGCAGATGCAGACCAGATGTAGATTGGTGTCTGGTCCTTCCCTGCTTTTATTTGTCTATAGTTGCTTCTGTAATCCTTTTGTTTTATTTAGTAAATGGGAGTGGTGATGTAGAACATGGGGAAGAAGAATGGAAAAGTCAACCTGTAAGGAACTGGTGTGTTAGATGGCTTTTATGGGAGATCTCAGTGGCACAGCTGACAACATTGCCAGGGATTGCTCTAGTCGCCTGTCATTTGGAGAAGTGAGGTTGGTGGGGATATTCCGAGGAGACTATTTCTGCTTCTGGTCCTCTTCCTGGAGAGAATGACATAAACAGCAGAGAGTATAAGCTTGAAAATATTGGGAGCCAAATCATTGATTTGATATGTCTAATTAAAGATGTTATTGTAAACATCCAGAAGAAGTTAAAACCATCCATTATTTGGTCAACTTTTTTCTTAAAAATATTTATTTATTTATGCATACAGAGCGGGGGTATAGGCCAGAGATGCAGGGGAAGTGAGACAGAGACAGAGTGGAGAGCAGAATAGGCAGATTGACGAAGTACACTGCTGAGGGGAGCAGTGGGCGAGACAGGAGAAGTCTGCTGTACCATGTAGGTCAGTTCCATGGCCAGGGATCGAACTCCTGCTGCAGTGGCTGCAGATAGCTTCATATTACTGTGCTTTAATCCGTTGTACCACCAGGGAGGGCCCTATTTGGTCAACATTTAATTGAGTCCTTATGTTTGAGTCCCCGTGCTTATCGAATGAGATTGCTGGATATGTGTGATTTTTTTTTTCTAGGACCAAACATTTATTTCACTCCTCTTAAATTAAAACCTCCTTGGAAATATAGTACTTATTTTCAGATTTCTGAGGTAGTCTGTCAGGAATATAAGTAGATCCTATCAGTGACTCACAGTAGAACCATCTGACCAGTCTTTATATTTGAATGCAACAGACCTCTCCCATCTAACGAGCTATCTCAGGCAACACAGCACATTTACTGTGATCTAAGAAATCAGATAACCCTGATTATTGGAGCTATTTAAGGTAAGAGTCAACATGACTTGAGTGACCGCCTGAGTGAGTCTCTTAAAAAGTACATAATTGAGCTTTAATGAATGAGCTTCACAACTGCTCTCTTGGCTCCTGGATGGCTTTGGGTCAAGGCTCTCAAGGATCCCAGTGAGATTGTGAAGTTTGACCTTGAATTGTTTGAAATAGTTCTGTACTTAAAGCTTAATACTTATGCATTAGATATTTAAAAGAAGTTATTAAAAAGTATCACATTATATACTGTATGACAACTTATATATATTTTTTTGCATTTTATAAAAGCAAAAATTTGAAACTTTGTAGTACTGTTTTAAAAATTTTTATTTATAGTGACTTTTTTCCCCCCAAGAGAATAAAAGTACTCTGGCATTATGACCTTACTTATTTCTAGAACTTTCTATATATTTCCATATACTCTTAGGTATGCCCAGCACTATGTGAAGGTATCTTTATTATGTGCTTAGAAATTCAGATATATAAATTTGACTACCAAGTCATTATGCACTGAAAAGTGTTTATATAAGGACACCCTAGCTAACAGCTAAAATCCACATAGAAAACTTTCTTTTTGTAGTAGGCCTTAATATTGTTTTAAAAGAATTTTTATTTATTTTGCATAGAAGAACTGGGGTGTAGGTCAGAGGTGCAGGGGTAAAAGGCTTCACCAGAGACAGAGTATGGAGAAGAACAGGAAGCTTTACTGACATATACTGCCAAGGGGAGCAGCAGGGAAGACAGGAGAGGCTGGCTGTGCCATATGTGGATTAGCTCCTTGGCTGGGGACCAAATTCAGGCCTTAGCAGTGATAGTGCTGAGACTTAACCCCTATGCCACCAGGGAGGCCCTAAATATTGGCTTAACATCTGGGTTTGGCACTTAACCTAGTATCTTGGTCCTTTGGTGTTTGAAGTCTAAGGGAAACCATCCTTCTACAGATTCTACTATATCAATTCCGCTAGACATCCCTGTGACTACGGAGATAAATTGGTTGGTCTTCTCTCCTCATCTACAGTCTCTTAGTCATGGAGCTTCAGGATGGCTGACACTGCATCATGATAGTGGCTCCTAAAGGATAATCCAAATATAAGCGAAATCATATCTCCGACCTTCAGGGTAATCAGAAAAATGTACCTTTTCTCACGTTATGCTATTGTTCTTTTGCAGTTTTTCCAGTTTTCCAGTTCCCTTAAATTTTCATTTATGGGCCCTCCCTGGTTGCGCAATGGGTTAGAACCCAGCACTGCAAGCTGGCCACAGCTGCTTCAGTGTGAGTTTGATCCCAGACCGGGAGGTGACCCACATGGCATGACAGACCTCTCCTGACCCGACCGCTGCTCCCCTCAGTGGTGTACTTCGTCAATCTGCTTTTTCTGCTCCCCACTCTGTCTCTTGTGAATCCTCTCACTGCCCCTGCACTTCTCTCTGGCTTGTATCCCAGTTCTATATGAATAAATAAACAAATATTTAAATTTTTTTCGTTTATTACTTATTGTCAAAATGTACCAAGAGGCACCAAAGTCTAAGTTGGTGTTATAAATTTTAATATATATTGATGTATAGTGCTGTGCTGATATATATTAATAACCCGACTGGAAAAGTTTGGCAAATGGTAACCTCAGGTACCTTTACAAGTATGTCACAAGGAATGGTGTAATCACTCCTGAAGTGATTGCTGTCTTTCTTCTAGGTGACAGGAATGGGGATAGTTACAGCTGTGAGGATGCCTCCTCCATCTTCCTTAACCCAGTCCAAAGAAACTACATTCTGAGTCTACTGATGTATGAAGATGCCAAGCCTACCTCCTTGGTGGCGCATCTTCCAAATCAGATTCCCCACTAAAACCCTATTATATAGGAGTTCCGGAGACACCGCTGAACAGAGAGAGGGGCATACTTCAGGGGACCATCAATGTTTTAACAACCTACTTATCAATATAGGGAGGTGTGGAAATGTAACAGTTGGAAGGTTACCCAGAGTGTATGGTTGTGCAGATGGTAACTTTTGCACTACTCTCCTCAGCCCTGACCTCCAAGTCCCCCCCACCATCTGCACTATGGGAGCTGTCATGCAGTTTACCTCACAAAGTTGCTCTGAGACATATTACGTATAGATGAGACCTGACCAATGACTTATATACATATATGTGAATGCTGTATTAACTGTTTGTGACCTCCATTACTGTACATTTTGGGGGCAGTAACAGAATCAATATTGAAATTTTCATTCATTTTTCACTTGCTTCTTCTCTCTGTCCTAAACCCAGTTGGACAAACCTCACTTGGGGGTGTGGACAGAACCGTCTGAGGTTCCAGGGCAGCCTGGGTTAGAAAGGGTGGGCTGGGGAGACCTGGTCGGAAGCAAGGTTGGAATGAATGCAGGAAGGTTGCTTCAGGACTGCCTGTTGTCTCCACAGGTAGTGGAACATCTGAATGTCTGGGTGTTGATGGCCAAGCAGTAGAAGGAGCTCTACACCAGGACTCATAAGTCTGGTCTCCCCCTCTGGCTATGCCCTATGAGTAGAAAGATGAATTTTTCCCGTCCAACACGGTCGTTTGAGAGTCTCTCTCGTCATACTGAGATTGAGGATCATAACACCCCTCCTCATATTCCCTTTCCCTAGAGGATTGCCAGAACACTTACAATTTGAAGGCAACCTGTGGTCCTCTAGGGTGCTAGCTCTTGCACCAGTGTGTTTCTGTGTGTAAACACCTGCATTCCCCCTTCCCCAAGTGCCTTATTTGGGAATACCCTATCTCTCCTAATTCCTGTCATGTAGAATAAGAAAAATTCAGTATTCTTTTTCCTCGTAATTCACGCATGTTTGTGTGTGTACATTTGTGCGCGCGTGGTGTGGCGGGGGAAGGTGTTTGTGAACATCCCTCTTGCCTGGGTTCCCTTCTTTCCCCATCCTCTCAGGCCCCGAGTAGCGGTCAGCAGTCGCACCTTATGGTGGTGGGATTTCAGAGTTAGAGGGTCCCCACCATCGCTGAAAATACTGACTGGCAGCAGAGACACCGACTATACAATTAATTTTCCCAAGTGCAACTTGCCTAGTTTTTATAAGTAAGTCGGCTCATGGCGGGGAGGGCAGCCCTGGAAAGGGCAGAAAGGACCGTGGGGGACGGGAGAAAAGGGGCCTGGGAACTGGCCTCAGAGAGGAAAGACCACCTACTTGTGGAACTGACCCCGCGTCACCCCTCTCCGGGGCACCCGTCACGCCACGGCGTCTCAGCCCCTTCCCGCAACTCCGAATCTC
>NW_004567115.1:27270429-27281298 GCF_000260355.1 Condylura cristata
TGGCGCAGGGCGCGGCGCCTCCAGGTGGGCGCGCGGGGACGCGGAGGCGCTTTCAGCGAGGGTCCGGGGCCGCTGCCGCGCCAGGGGTCTCTGGCTGCACCGGCCTTTCTCGTGGCCATTAGCGCTTTAATTACTTTCTCAAACACCCACTAAAAAGTGGCCTTCACACGTGTCCGCGTGACTACTTTGCTGGCATTGGGGTGGTGTTCTTGCAGTGATGGAGAGGGTGGAGGGGGCGTGCCGGGGGCCACTCGGTGGGCACCAAGCTCTCCCGCCTCGAACCTGGCCGTGGTGACGGTCCCCGAGGGTCCCTGCGATCCGAGGAGGAGGTGTTTTGTGCGGGCAGTGGAACGAAGTGCCAGGGCATGGTCTGGGGTAGAGGGGTTTGAAGGGCGGGGAGGAGGAAAGCTGTACAAAGAGAAGGCAAAGTTGTTGTTTCCGCGACACTTCCTGCACCTGCACTACAGTCAATGACTTTGAAGTTATCTTTTCATCGATGAGCAAAGAAAGAGTGATGGCAGAGGAAAAGGTTTTAACAGCCCTGCACATGCCGCAACAGTGAGCCTTGGGAAATACTATTAAATGGTAGAGTGGTTATTTCGCAAACACTACTTCTATTCTCATTTCAAAGCCTTGGAGTAGTTTTTACTTAAATGTCATTAGAGAGGTCTAGATAAAAAGACAATTAAGTGTTCTTTCACATATTTTACTAGAACTTTGAATTTAATTCTACCGCGTTTCTTGAATTTTAACACTTCATACAAGGAAGTCAGGATTATCATGGGTGTCTCTTGCAACAATGAGCTCTAATAAGCTTGGTAGGGTGCTGTCATACTGCTAATTGGAAGGAGAGAAGTCTTTCAAACTTGGAAATAGAAGCATAAAGCAAAACCATAAATCCTTAGGCATAACAAGTGACTTCAATACATGTAATTGTGCATAATCAGATATGGGATCATGGGATTGTGGGTTGTGCTCCCAGAGAATGTCAATTCCTGGAAAGCATATGGCCATACTCATTGTAGGAACCCTATAAATATTTAATAATTCCTCCGCATCGAACAACCATGTGCACTCTGTATATTAAAATGCGTCATTCATCTTTGTGTTCCAAAACTATTTTCTAACCTCTACTGGGGTTCAGAGCAAAATCACCAACATTTGAATTCACCACTTTATACTAAACTGAAAAGGGCATTTGCTTTGCCTGGATTCTGCATACCTGGACTCCAGGAAACCTTTCCCCTTTATTAATTGTTTGACCTTGGGCAAGTCACTTATCTTTCCCCATCTTGGTTTCCTACTTCACAAAATATCAATGATGCTCCTCACATTATGGATGTTAGGGAGAATGCAGTAACATTTAGGAACTTATGGTCATGTCTGCAGGCCAGTGAGTGCTTCAGAAATGTTAATTTGCCTACTTTTAGGAAGTAACATGCATCAGCAACATTTAAAAGAAACTCTTTTTCCTCTTGAACTTTACTTTGCCTTTTCTTCTTCATTCAATCATCATTTATGGAAGAACCTCTGGTGATGCACTATATTAAGTGTTGGCAATCCTTCAGGTTTTTCTTGTTGGTAAGAATTCATTCTAAAAAAAAAAAAAGAATCCATCCTACGATAGTATGATGATGAATTGTACTTCCCAACCTTCCTATTGTTCTAACTCAGTACTTAATCTAATATTGTTCCATTGAGAAGAAAGAAGGGTAAGCTTTGTGTGGGTGCTCATGTTTACCAGTCTTTCCATGCCCTGCCCAGTGCCTGGCACAGTGTGAGGGCTCAGTAATATTTGCTGATTTAGAATGCAGAGTGTAATGAATTTACTCTTGAGGTTGTATTATTTAAAAAAAAGTCCGATGAAGTGGGCAACCTTGGGAGTTCTGAAAGCCAGTCCCACTATATATTCAAGCTAGTAGAGGGGTGAAAGAGGAACAGCACAGGTGAACTTTCTTATCTATTGACTGTGCAGTGCGGATGAAGCTGTCTTGCAAGCTCTAGAAAGCTAAACTGTAGCAGCACCCTCACCACTAGGGGCCTCCTCTGCCCGCTTATCAGCCAGACTCACCAGACTCATTTATTGCCATTATTCTGTCATTTAAGGAAGCAGAGGGGTTTAACTGCTAGATTTCTCAACATCAGGTGCTTTATTAGGAAAGGGCAATCTTGTGTGAAAAACATTACCAAAACCTAAAATAAATGAAAAGCGTCTAATAGGACTGATTCAGTACTGTTTTAGTATAAGTTAAGAGTTGAATGTTTAAAGGAGATATAGAATTGGGTCTTTCGTCTTGCATATTCTTATTTTCAAATACATGGTTTTTAAAAACTTTATGAAAAGTGAAAGCTTATTAGTGTTTTTATTTTTTTGGTGGATCTTATTTTTATATTTTAATTTGTTTTATTTCTTAAACAAGTGTTTATAGCATTAACAATTAGAATTGTTTTTCAAGGATTTTTTTTTTTTGCCCAGCAGGATTCGCTATGTATTTTCTGTTCTAAAAGGAGGCCACATTAAGTCCCACCTTTAAAAAGTACTGTATTTTTGTATTCCAAAATGCTTCATTGAAAGGTATCTTTTTTCTGTGAGTTTGTGGAAAGACCTCTTATTTCTAATCCTAATCTGAATAAAGGGAGACTTGAGGCCATTGGACAACTCCAAAGTGAGCTGGTGTTTTTATTTGTCAGGTATAATTTGCCATTTGGTAGACAAAATACTGAGGATGTGTATAAGAAAACATTTTTATTGAAAATATTGCCAGAGCCCTCCCTGGTGGCACAGTTGGTTAAAACGCAGCACTGCAAAGCTGGCTGTGGCTGCTTCAGTGCGAGTTCGATTCCCAGTTCCTGAGGTGATTCACATGGAGCAGCAGACATCTTCTGACCTACTCACTGCTCCCCTCTGCAGTGTACTTTGTCAACCTGCCTGTTCTGCTCCCCACTCTGTCTCTGGTGAAGCCTCTCACCACCCCTGCGCCTTTGGCTTGACACCCAGTACTGTATGCATAAATAATCTGTTAAAAAAATATTGCCATCTTTTTCACAAATAAATGGGAGAATATTACATTTTTAGTGAAATTTAATTACAGCAACAGACTAAACATTATTAATCTGAAAATTAAAATTTACAGTTAGAGAAATGTTTGGCTCATTGCAGGTCCAAATTCATACCGAGGGATTTCTTCTCTTAGCTAGCAGAATGTCTCTGGGTTTCAAAAATTATTAGGCTCCGTTTCTGTTTCCACATAGTAGATTTTTACAAGGTTTTCTGACTTCTGCTCTTTTTCTACCTGCGTCTAGTCACATCAGTTCTCTTAGGGGAAGTAGGTAAGAGGAATAACTTGTGTGTGAAGGTTGAAGAGGATTTTTATTAGCACTTCCTTCTGGTTAAACTAACTTTGGGATTATTTTTAGGATACTGAGCATATCAAAAAGTTACACAGATCCCATTTGTACAAATAATGCTTCCTTAGAAACTTCTGGAAGAGTATTATTTTTGTTCTCAAACATCCAGCTTGTGAAGGCTATAGCACCTCCCTGCCTCTCTCCCCTTCCCAGACTGAGCTGGGTCTAAGCCACAGTGATGTGTCTCCAGCTGTATGCAGAAAAAGGCGTTTCCATTGGGCAGGAGTCCCTTGTGCTGGCCAAGATTATGGCTGACAGAAATAGGAGGAAATGAATGAGTCTTTATACCTGGGAGTCATTTTTAGGAACGTGCACTTGGGAGGTGTCTCCTGGAGGGTGAAATGACAGCCATTGGCTGGATTTTGCAGGGAAATGTATTGAACCCATCACTTAGTAAAACATGGCTTGGCTGCACGGATCATTTTGTTGTTGTTTTTAGACAATGTGAAACATAACATTTGGTTATCCTGAGGTCACTTTTGATGCTTTGTTTCATTTTCACACACAGGGGCATTTGAGTTGAGGGAGGCCAAGGGAAGCAGGAAACAGGGATGGTAGATGGGAACTCTGTATTTATATGCAACACTAGGTCGAGCCTTGTTTTCACATTCCCAAAGCACATGGGCACACGCTGTGCAGCTTGAAAATAGGTGTTGTTTGCTGGAGATTTGGGATCTACTCATCTTCTCTGTTGGTGAAATTAATGCTCTTCAACTTAGCCTGGAAACTATCAAAAGCGACTTTCTGTTTCTGTCTCTCATTGTCTATAAATTTGCTAAAGTTAATGTGTGAGTTAATGCATGTAAATAGGGCTGCTACTAGCCTTGGGGGTGCCCCTGTATAAAGAGCTTCCCTACCAGACTTTGGCCCTATGCTTCTCCCACCTGGCACTCTGGTGCCATTCTGCACACCTGGTGGTATGACACAGTCTGCAAAACCGGAAGTGATATTCCTATCTGTAAAAGTGGTTAGTACATAACTAGCACACAGTAAGTGAGATACATCATGATGGGCGGCTACTCATCAGGGCAGATATATCTGTTAAGGGGAATGATGTCTTAAAGGAACTCTGCAGAGTCTTGAGGACCCCACCCCCTACTCTAGTTTTCTGGACTCTATCCCCTACTCTAGTGATTGGAAACTACAACTCCCAGCAGTACCAGGGAGAGAACTACAAGGATGCAAGGGTGGAGCTAGCAGGAATTCTGGGACATTTGGGGGATCAATAAGGCGGGATTGCATTGCGCTTTCTGGATTGCTTTGTGCTTTCTGATTGCGTTGCGCTTTCTCTCGCTGGGGAAACGGCTCTTCAGACTGCAGACCGTGTAATTCAGTGTTTTCAGTCAGCAGAGCTGGTAAGGTATTCTACTTACTTTGTATCCCACTCTGTCTCCCTGAGTTGTTTCCTCTTCCTTTCTCCTTTTGTAAATAAACCCGTTATTGACCCTTTTGTGTGTGTCTGAAGTATCACTGAATTTTGAGCGGGCGGGTGAGACCCCACAGACAGGTGGCCCAGTCCACCCTGGGCTACCCTTAACATATCTAGTAGTTAGTACCCTTAACATATCTATAATCTGGGATGTGGATCAGGTGAATTTAGTGCTTATCATAATGTTTTCAAAGGCAGGTGATCCATTTCATGTTTCTTTGCATGCCCATTGCTTTTCACTCTTCACATAATGAAAATGGCTAATACCCCACCACTAGCAGTTGCTCTGCTAGTATGGCCCATGAGTTACTCATTTAATCAGCACAGCCTCCTGCGAAAGCTTTCACTATTATTATCTCCATTTTACAGATTAGAAAATCAGGGTGTACAAGATGATCTATTTGCCCCAGATCAGCTGTAAGTGGTGGAATGGGGCCTTGAGTCCACATCTGTCTGGCTCTAGACCTTGCACTCATAACCTCTGTGCTGCCTTTTCTAGCAGAAATACTCATTGGGCTGGCAGCCTGAGTTAGCAAAGCATGAAAACATTGATTTTCCTTAGATTATTGTATTGTATCCAGTTCTAGACATGTTGGGGTAAGATGACAAATGAATTTTTATCAGTGGGTCTGCTTCAGCTCTTTTTATTTATAGATTTTTGTGGGTAGTGTTTTCTAGTAGCTCACAGTACAATAAATACAGTGTGGTACAACTTATTTCTGTCCACCGTTTAACTTCTTATCAGGACACTTTGTTATAAGCAGAATATATGAATAAAATCAAGTGTGTGGGTTGCAGAATATTAAGGCATGAAGGCTGAAGACAACCACCCATACATTCTTTCAGCAAATATTTATCATTCACCTATTAGATGAAAACACTCTGTTAGACACTGCACGAAGCAGAAAGATGTGGAAGCTGGCGCAGTTGAGAGGAAGGCATTAGAGACTCTGAGACTGGGTAGTCTGGCATGCAAATCCCAGCTCTGCCACTCACTGACCGGGCCCATCCTTGAACATCTCTGAGGCTTAGTTCCTGTGTGAAGAGTGGGGATAATCACACCTCAGAGGCTGTCACAAGAATTCAGTGAGATGGATAGGTAAGTGCTAAACCATAGCATCAACTGATTCTGCACGTTCTTCCTGCCCGTCTCTTCTCACTTGTTCCTTACTTTCCTCTCCACCTCCTTATAGGGAGGTGGGAGTGATAATGAGATCTAAAATCCAAGATAGACAGATACATTCCTTTAAGATATTACTTTCTGGTCTTCCCTCATGGCAGGTGGGGAGGGGAATGGGTAGTGGAGTAGGATGAAAGGGGGAGGACCTGGGAGTGAGGTTGAGTGTTCTCTGAGTTGGTCCAGTGGCAGGCCCTCCCCCGCAGGACACTGGGTTGTTTCCCAGTGGGTCAGTGACTCCAAACTCCATGTGGTAATTTGGAGCCCAGGATAGGTGCCTGTGTTCCAAAATAAGATTGGGGTCCAAGGGGTGAGGATGAGGCTATATGGGACATAGCCAAGAACTCATGTCTCATGGAAGTTGGAATAAGTCAGAAAAGAAGTTTAAGGTGGCCTGGGTGGAAAGGGCTTGGGATCTTGTGGCGAGCAAGGCCAGGTGATGGGCAGCTTGTTCTCGAGGGCTATGGGGTTGGGGCAGGTGACTCAGACAAGAAGCTGGAGGCGGTGGGTGGCTTGTCTGTGCCCAGTGCACCACCATGCCCACGCATTGCCTGTGCTGGACTCTCAGCTCCCTGTTCTACTGCCCATTCTCACCGTAGGTCTTCAAAGGTGTAGCTGGTACCACAGTAAAATAAGCCTTTTTTCCCCTTCTCAGTTGAGGATTTAGTTAAATACATCGAACTCTCTTTCATGGCGTGACAGGGAGCTGGGTCGTTTCGGGCGCTCATTGAGGATGCTGCTGGCATTTCTGTATAGTGGGCTGTGTTGTTAGATCGGGGAGTGTACCTAAGACGTGTTCCTAGTGGTTAATGATAGTGGGCCGCCTTGTTTGGTGTCCAGGGTGGATGCTATGTGTGGCCGGTGGGGAATGCAAAGCTTCACAAAATCACTACAGTTCAAGAACAGCTACCTCAGCCAGGGAGCAGCAGGTCCTGACTCTGTTTATTATGCGTCGGCACATAGGCACACACCAGCCTTTGAATAAGCAAACAGAACTTTCCCAGGTGCAAGGGAAGCTGGATTTGGTATTTTTAAATAAGTGCAAAATTTTTTTAAAATACGAAAAACAGTGTTGAGCTGGGTATGAGTTTGTTTAAACCAAGTTGCTGTAATTTTCAAAAACTCATTTACTCATTTTCTGTAATTAATAGTAAATTGAAGTGAACAAGCACACTTAAGGAAAGCAGTTAAAAAAAAAGGATAGATTTGTGGGAAGAGGAATAGTCTCTTGGGCAGGATGAATCTATACTGATAAGTGAGAAGATCCGGGCAATAATGAAAAAATGAGGAAGCTGCTTCCCTGGAGAATGGAGTTACGTTAGTTCACCTAGGTTCATAGTTACATTCTTTTTTGCCTAGGATCTTGGGCAAATTTTTAATTCTTTGATCCCAGTTTTCTCATTTACAAAATGAGGACAATAGTGCTGTGTTATTGGGCAGTTTGCTTTTTGGTTTGAATAAGGCATGTTCTCCTTAGTACATGACAGAAACTTCGTACTTTTTTGCAAGGTGCATGGGAAGAAAGCTTCGAAAGAAAAGAAGGGCCAGTGAGCATTTGGAAGATGAAGGAAACATTCTATATAAGCCTTGGACTTTCAGCCTTCTAATTCTTTTCTTGGACAATTTTTTAATCTCTTAAATTATAGATGTGTGTAATCAAATATGTCTTGGAAACTAACCTCAGGATAATTGCTCTCAGTATCTGTATGTACACAGTATAGTATTAAACTGAGGGAGTCAAAACAGTGAATGAGACTTACTGCTAAACACTGAATTCCTCATATTCCTTGACTTCTTGAATTAGCTGTTCAAAGAACTTTTCCTGTTTCCCATCTCTTCTGTATACAATGTGTAGGAAGGAAGTACATCTTGGGCTCTGTAGGCATCAGTAACTCAAATGCCCAGTATTTTTTGGCATATATTTGCATGGAAATAAGGTTTATTTAGGAACATTTGCGGCTATATAATAGAGAACCAAGGGAGAAGACTTGTGTTTTAGGGGAATATTTTTTTGGATGACTTATGATTTGCAAACTCTGGTTTCTATGTAGAACTTACCCTCCCTCCCTCCTTCCTTTCTTTCACCAAACTCATGGCTTATATATTTCTGGCCCTGAATGAAAGGAGAGCTCTGAGTTCAGGGGTCTTGTATGTTTTCTCCCTTTGGTATCTCTCCTCTATATGGAGGTATAGACAAGTTGCTGTAAAAAGAGACTAGGTTGGTAGAAAAAGGCTTGCACATCTGACTCACTTTAGGGCCATGAGCAAGTTCTTAATCTCTAAAGTAGCAATTTAATCATTGAGACTCAGGTCATTTGAATGCGAAGCAATGACATTTATGGACTGTGAATGGATTCATCAATCCAAATGGTGGCCAAAGCCAAGACTGTGCATTAAACTAGTTATTCACTTGGATCAAATATGCTGATTCAACGTCTTTGGTTGTGGATCCTTTGAAAAATGGATTTTCTTTGTAGATAGTATTCACTTAAGTAATTAAAGTTACTGAGGGTATTTTCATGAATATCTTTGGTATGGGGGGAATTTTTCCAGCTTCACTGAAATTACCTTTTTGTCTTTCTCCAAAAGGAAGTCTAGAATCAGTACAGTACCTGCGTCATTTTTAGTGTAGACAACAGAGATTGCAATACCTCCTTAGGCCCTCTATGCAGAGAAGGTAGCTTCATGTTCACTTCTGATGCAAATGGCATAGGAGATGCAGGAAGTATAGGCTTTTTGGCTTGTCTCCTACTTAAGCTTGTGCTGAGGGAGCAGAGGGAGCCAGCTTTTGAAGTGACCTGCTCACTGGCTACTGGTCCTAGAATCTTGTACCCACCTGCTCAAGATGGTAAATTGGTGGCAACAGGGTGACCATTGAGTGCAATTTTCACTCAGGTGGTATAGATGGGAGGTAAGTATCTGTTTTTTTGCGAACCATCTGGAACTGACTGAAAGCATGAGGAAGTGCTTGTTCTGCTTGGGGAGATGATCGGGTCCGGTCTGGGGTGAAGCTGCATGGGAGGCATCAGCCTCTTTAGACACCTTTCTTTGGTTTCCATTCCATATGGCTGTTTTGGGGACAGTGAGCCAGTATTGCTACTGCTCTTAATCACTTAGGAATGAGAGTCAGAGAATGCAAGAAAAAGCTATGGATAAAACTGGTCAAATTCATTTTTACTGACATGAATTAAGAGTATCTGAAATGGCAAAATAATGCATTTGAAAAGGGAGCTGCCCCACCAAAACACCCATGCTCACACCTCATCTGCCTCCCTCCCTCATCAAATGCTGGTCCTGCTGATTGGGTATATGAAAGAACACAACAGCAAACATTTTCTCAAACAGATCGATTCTTCCAGTTTTATGTCCTTCATTGTTATTATAGTCTGCATAACTCCTATTATTTCCTTTTATAAATCACATTTATCTCATAACATAAGCAAACTGACCCTATGTTAACTACAGAGCCCTAGACTAACCATCTCATTCTTGGAAACAGCAACATGTCTAGGACGGCTGCTGCCCATCAAAGTCATGTCTGTTTGAAAGAATTTGGGATTCCTTGGCATATAAAGGCTCAGGGTAGGAAGAGAGCCTTAGAAAAGTGTTTACAGTGTTCAAAGGGTATAAAAAGAAATGACTTCAAAAATGGCAGTCATGATAGTTAACTACATTTTGAAAGAAACATTAAACTAAATTAAACAGATTTATATACCGCCTTTAATATGAATCATGCATCTTCAGCAATAAATACAGTATGTTTTTTTCCCCAGATGTATTTATCTTATCACCCAGTCTCTGTAGTGAAAAACCTCACATGAAGCACTTTGCTCTAGAATCACCTGACCCAACCCTTCATTAAATATTTGATTTCCCCAGCAATGTCACTTCTGGGGGAAAAAATGAAAGGGACACTTTGATCCTGGAGAGTTTGTAGATTTCATTTAAAGTCTCATCAATGGCTTATTGGAATAAGAAGTAATGAGAGGATCTGTTGGTTAGCAAGAACACATCACCAGAAATAATGCTATCACTGAGATCATTTGGTTTATTGTCAGTTATAATACAGAAATAGTAGGATGTTTGAAATAATTTGGACTGTCCCATATTTAGTAGATGAACAGAAAGAGGCCCAGAGATGTGAAGTAAATTATTTGGGGTGAACCCACCCAGTTATTTAATGGAATGATATTGTTAGAAATGGAACGTATTTCTGCATGCTATTCCTGAGAGGCCAGGCAGTGTCCTTAGGTACCACATTTGGCTGGCAGATAATTTTTAGGTGACCCTACAATGATGTCCCCTATATATGTGCAAGTTGTTCAGAATCTGGTTAGGGAATCTTTTACTAGATGTCTGGCACAATGATGGTGCTAGTGATGTATCGAAGAAAAGCCAGGAATTTCTGACCACAAGGAGTTCATAATAGGGTGAAATGTCAATGCAAAGGAGAGAAAATATTATCAAACTATGACTTACCTGGCATGTGAACATCATCCCTAAGCATGGTAAATTCTTGGTGGCTACTTCAAGGTCAAAAGGGGTTGGTTTTTGGTTTTACAACATCAGAAATGGAAATGACAAGAAGCTTCAAGAATCAAATGAACTCTAAATGATCTCAACTTCATCTGTACACATCCTGCTAGTGGGTTGACATTTGAGATCCATTGCCCTCTTGTGCTTCAAATCTATAATCTTTCTGGAAACATGATGTGGAGATATGGCTATCATTGCACCTGGGTCAGGGGTTAAATGATTGTTTTTTTTTTTTTTGAAGATTTATTTATTTGTGCATACAGAACTGGGGTACAGGCCAGAGGCTCAGGGGCGGTGAGAGGCTTCACCAGAGACAGAG
>NW_004567115.1:27281398-27290384 GCF_000260355.1 Condylura cristata
ACACTGCTGAGGGGAGCAGTGGGCGGGTCAGGAGAGGTCTGCCATGCCATGTGGTCACCGCCGGGGCAGGTGGGAATCGAATTCATGTGGAAGCGGCTTTAGATTCTCAGTGCTGTGCTTTAACCCGCTGTACCACCAGGGAGGGCCCTAAATGATTGATTTTTTAATTAAAGTGAAGCCTATTTTCCTCTAGGAGGGCAGAAATGGCAGCATTGTAGGCAGAAATATAGGCATTAAACACTATTGGAAGCAGTTTATTTGTGGAGATGACAAGACAACAGGAGTAGCATTGGAACCTAGGTCTTTTTTGCCATTAAGTCCCTACTTGCAAGATGTCATGGTACTATGTGTGAGGAAGAGTTATATGGCGGTGGGCATTGTAGATACATTTGTGTACCGTGGGGATAAGATTGCAGACTCCTGAAGCATAGGGACACTAATTTATTTATTAATTTGTATGTATCACAAGGAATGTAGCATTTGTGTAGATAGGTTCTCTGTAAATATGTACAGAATGAATGAACATAGCAATTTGATAGTCAACAAGGTTCACAAGAAACCAGGTTCACAAACTTGACAATTTGACTTCTAGTATCCTTGTATTTGAGTATGAAACTGACATTGGAGAAACCAAACAGATAACTCACCCTTAGGTGTATCTCTTTTATTATAATTTGCAGTTCATCAGAAGCCCACCCTTTTTTTTTTTCTTTTAGAGATTTATTTTATTTACTTATGCATACAAGAGCTGGCTTGTAGGTTGGAGAGTGGAGGATGAGCACATTCACTAGAGTCAGAGTGGGTAGAATAGGCAGATCTACTGAAAATACACAGGTAAGGGAAGTGGGTGACAGGAGAGGTATGTTGCACTGTGTTGCTCCCTGGCTGGGGACGCAACTCTTGCTGCAGTGGCTGCGGATAGCTTCATAGTGCTGACTTAACCCCTTGCTCCACCAGGGAGACAGACCCACTTAACTATTTTCCTGCATACTGTTTTCTTACTTTGTGTTTGCTTACACACTACCTATAAACACATTATGTATGCAATCCAGTGGCAGGTTGGGTGGATTTAATAGAGTCAGGAAGGCTTCCAACACATTAAGTGCTCTTGAAGGTAATGAAAAGGAGGACTCATTATCTAACTGAAATGATTATAAGAAAGATGTTGGACATCTTGACTTGCTGGGATTTTGATAGCAGCAAAAGTGGCTAAAAAAAGACAGCTTGGAGAAACAGCAAAGATAATTTACTTGAATCAGGTTATTTTATTAAATCTGTGTTGTGGGTGAATGTATAATCTACTAAGCAAGAGGACCGGACTAAATAATATATGGATTGTCTGAGGTTGGAGTAGGTAATTTGAAAGTAGGTAGCTGGTATTCACAGTTGGAGCTTGAGAGATTTCACTTTCAATGATTATACCTTCCCCGTGGCCATCTGTTTCTCTTTAATAAGCAATATTCCTTATCAGGTTGATTTGTGTACATTGATTACACCATTATACTTGTTAAATATTAAAGCATTTCCCCCCATTGTGTGAAGTCTAATTAGGGAAAGTGTTCAGCACAAGGTTGGTATTATCACTCGGAATGAGAGTCTGGTCATTACCTATGACATACCTCAGCTTCCTGGGTCATTTGTCTTTTATCCCCCCCTACAGAGTGTCTATATAGCAAATACAGTACATGGAAGTTTGATGAAAGGTTGAGCACTATTGGGCCATGATGAAGATTCTAAAACCTTTCAAAAAATGAGTGGAGAAGTTATCTATAGCTTACATTTTTCATGACTCAGGCTTCTGAACAGATATAGCTGATGAAATTAATTTGACTATATTTAAAGCATTTTAAAACAGCTTAAAAGGATAAAAATACAAGTTTATAGTGATAATTGGGAGCAGAGAAAACTAGTCAATAGTATATGTTATATGTGCTGCAGACAAAAAGAATACTTTTAGCTATCAAGCCAGTTTCACCTGCAATTCCTAGTAGGGTCTGTTACTTACCTCTTTTGTACAGAAGAACTGGGGTATAGACCAGAGGTGCAGGGGGGTGAGAGGATTCACTAGAGATAGAGTGGGGAGCAGGTGGATTTGCTAAAATACACTGTTGAGGGGAGCAGTGGGTGAGACAGGAGAGATCAGCTGAGCCAGATGTTCATCTTTCTGGCTGGGAATGGAATTTAGCGGTAGTGGTGATAGCCCTGGACTTACCTCCTGTGCCGCCAGGAGGGCCCTGTTACATATGATTATATGTAGTATCCTTGATAAGTTATTGAACATCATTTTGAGATAATCCCTGTAATGAATGTTGTTTATTGTTATTATTATTGAAATATCTGCACTCTGCTGTGAGCATGCACACACAAGCACATACTTGCTCACTTGTGTAATGGGATTGATTGACATGAACCAGATTAGGAATTGGCCCAATTAATTGCTTCTGCTGCCCAGGGAAGAAAAGCTTTTAAGCTTTAAGTTTCATGTAATATATGGTTATCAGACTGATAGCTTCTTCCCTCACAGTGGTCCTGGCAACTCATGGAGTTTTTGAAGCACCTGTATCCTTTCACAATTGCAAATAGCAACAGCATTGCTTTCCATTTATGCATTAAGGAAGACAGCCTGTAAATCTCCTTAAAGTGAGAATTTATTTGGAGTTGTTTTTCAATGTGATCACATCAAAAATGAGATTTGGTTCCGAATTAAAATACGGATATAAAGCTCAAGGAATGGAAGGGAACTTACAGAGCATCTGGTCTAATTTTTCTGCTTCCTAGTGGGAAAGCGGAAGTCAGAGAGACAAAGTGCCTCAACCAAGCTTACGGGGGTGTCCATGACACAAGGACCCTGAGCCCTGCCTTGTCCTGCGCTTCCTTTTGGGACAGCAGAGGCCTGTGGCAGATGGTGACCTCATGGGTACCATTTCTCATCCCTGGGCCCTTCACAAGAATAGTGTGCTTTGGCTTGGGTAGGTTAGAAAGGGTTTGGAGAAAAGATGCCTGCCTTCTAATCAGATGGAGAGAGAGTTGGTATAATATGACCCTGTCTGGGGTTACAGAAAAATTTATACATTAGATAGCTAGTTCCCATATTGCTAAGGAGACTGAGAACTCAAAGCCTGGGCCTGCCTTTGAGAATCTCAAAGTTAAGGAGGAAGTGAGTCAAGACGGCAGGCAGCTGTCCCTGGAGTGTCTAAGGGAAGGTTGACTGACACTGGGCCAGCCCGGGGGTCAGCTAGAGGGAAGGCTCTCCTGTGTGCAAGGCCCAGCGTCTTGACGTTTTTCAGCTTGCAGTGGCCATCATCAGACCCTGAGTCAGTCATCCGGCCAACATGCCCCCACAGGCAAAGGGGCTCATTTACCTTGGCAAATACCTGTCACGGTGTTTATATAGCAAGCATGATGGTTAAGCACCTGGGATCTGCAGTGTAATGTATTTGGGTTAGACTAGCTGCCATGGACTATCTATGGAGGTTAAACAGGTTACTTTACTACTGTAAGTTTTAGTTGTTTTGTCTGTAAAATGGGAATAATAGTAAACATTTCTGCTGTACTCACTGTGGCAACTGCTATCTCAGTGCTTTGGAAATGAATATAAATCCATTTACTCTTCACAGTAATCCTATGATTTAGGTACTACCATGATTCCCACTGAACAGATGGAAGAAGCTAAGGCCCACAGAGGGACAATGTACTGCTCAAGGTCATGGTGCTATTAAGGGTTTGAGTCTGGGCAGTCTGTTGCTGTGTGTCACTATCTGCTCAGCTGCCTCTCAGTAGGATTAAGATTATCAAATGGGATAAGCACATGATAAATATCAGCTGTCATCACTTATTAAAATAAAGTGAACGTTGCCTTAATAACAACAACAATAAAAGCTACATGATCAGCATCTTCTTTTCCCATAGACAAGCTCCATAGACGCTAGATTGTAATCAGACAGTTGCTTTGGCAATTACAAAGGTAATGCACAGAGAATCCAGAGGGCTTTATACACGTCCCCATGCTCAGGCAGCTTGGGGTTGCCCAGGCACCGTCTCCAGCAGTGGCAGGTCACTTGAGTCGGTTGGTCAAGACTCCTTTTCAGTTCTAAGGGCTCATGACTTTTTCACCTGCCAGTAATTCTGAAGGGCCTGTAATGGATGCTAATATTTTTCCTTAATGTCTCATCCAGACAGTTAAGTAGTTCATTATGTGAAGGACATTGTCATTGCCACAGAAGTAAGCATCACTGCAAGTGTCCCTAAGCACAGTACTCCACTCCTGGGAGGAAATCCTTCAGTTCCTTCTAGATTCACGTTTTGGGTCAATTTCCTCCATTTTGAGTTGAGTTCAAAGCCTGATTCTCAGAGTGAAGTTTTATTTACAAATTGTTTTGTTGTGGAATTAGAGATTATCTTGTGTCTATTGTTGTATTTACTTTTAGTTTCTTAAGTTATGAATACATATGTGTATATGTGACATGCACGAGCACGTTGACTTGAATAACTCCAGGTAAACGTCGACAACCTTGTCTTTGAAGCCCCTCAAGTGTGCTTACTGGATCCATTTCCTTTCTTTTCTCCACCTTCACCCCCAGGGGTGATTGCTCTTCCACAGATCATGTTAATGGTTTCCTTGCTTTTTTCCAGACTTTTACCGCCAGTGTTCACCCCCATATCATTTATTGTTTCTGTGGCAGGCTGTTGAATTGGAAAATTTGACTAACGCCTCAGGACACACTAGATAGCAGTTACTAAAATAAGTCATGAGAAAGACTAAAATGGAGATTTTCAAAGGAAATGTGAAATGCTGGGTTCACAGCTCTGGAAAATCCTCCTTACTGTGAGGGTATAAAAAGCATCGATACAGGATTTGTAAAGGGATTTGTTTGGAGAAACTTCTGCTTGTGAGTCTGTATCCATCCCTTCTTCCTGGAGGACATGTGAAGTGAGGGTACTGTCCTTCGATCCAGGACTGGAGAGAGGCTGCCTGAAGTGTGTGCTCTGTGACCCCGCAGGCCGGGCGTGTGGGAGCTGGCCCTGACGCTGGAGAGGTGTTCCAAGTGGCTGGGTTGGGGCTCCTTCCACTGCTAGTTTTGTTGGAATGGTTGTGCTTGCTTCTCCTGGACTGGATGTGGCCTGTGCAGGCGTGGGGAGCCCACCTGGAGCCCCTTCGACCTCTGCTCAAGAGGCACAGCCATCATAGGACGTGTGCAGTGACTTTCAGGAGCGGTCTTAATTGCATCACCTGTATCACAAGGATTTTGAGGGGAGCCCCTGAAGAAATGTCAGCTATGTTGATGTTTAATGACCTGACTGATGGAAAGGTGGGGACATTTGAAATTGAGCAGCTTAACTTATCGATGGAAAAAGTAGCACTTGTTTTCATGAACACACTGATAGACACACCAAAGGCCAGGGCAGATAAAAACCAGTCTGTAGGTTGAGTTCCCATCTACGTGAGAGTTAATACGTGGTCCTGGTAACATGTCTCTGAGAAGTGGTATAAATATAGACACAAATTTAAAGCATTTGAGATGGGAATGGACAATGTGTCTGGAGTCTTGGCACCTTTTCCGAGTTTGGTGAGAGTCACGAGGGTTCCCCTATCCTGAGAAGTGGCCCTCCTCCCTGCAGAAGGGTAAGTGCTAGGCACTCTCTGTGCCACGTCCTGCCCACTCTCCTGGGCCAGTCTCCTGAGCTTTGCCAACAGGTTCAGTACCTTTCCCCCTTTTTGCTGCCAGTTTGAATTGTATGCTTGTATCACTCTAATCTGCATTCTCCTGGATAGGTTCATACTGTCACGATATGCTTTTGGCTTGAGTTGTAAGTGAAACGTTCCTGCTCTGTGGAAGTGAGCACTCTAGAAACCCTGAATGTGTTAAATAACAACGAGAAGTACCCTTGAGAGTCAGAGTCAGGTGTGTCTGTTGGTCCAGAAAGTGTGAAGCAACTCCTGTACTAGTGAGGAGTGGATTTGTATGCATACAAATGAAAGAACAGTGGCACACAAAACAGAAGTTTCTTTCTTGCTTAAGTAGACTAAATCAGGAAGTAGTAGTTGGGGCCGGGGAGGATGGCTCCAGGCAGTTATCATCAGTGAACCTCCCAGTTCACTGCTCCCCTGGCCCATGAATGCAGTCCTTATACTTGTGACCAGAGGAAGCTGCAGAAGCGCCAGTCATCACATTGTGTTCCAGGCAGCAGGAGGAAGGGCAGGGCAGAGGAAGGGTCTGTTCTCTCCTTGTTAAATTCTTTCAGGCTATATCACCCCACATTTGCTTTTTTTTTTTTTTTAAGATTTATTTATTTGTGCATACAGAACTGGGGTACAGGCCAGAGACTCAGGGGCGGTGAGAGGCTCCACCAGAGACAGAGCAGGGAGCAGAACAGGCAGATCAACGAAGTACACTGCTGAGGGGAGCAGCGGGCGGGCCAGGAGAGGTCTGCCACGCCATGTGGATCTCCTCCGGGGCAGGCGGGAATCAAACTTATTCAGAAATGGCTTTAGCTTCTCAGTGCAGTGCTCTAACCCACTGCGCCACCAGGGAGGGCCCCCACATTTGCTTTTATTGCATCTTCAGCGACAGCTCTGCCTTAGGGTCTCCTGTGGCTCCAAGGGAGGCCAGGAGGGGGAAGCTTGCTGTGTAGTGACCTTTGAAGCCTACCTTAAAATCAGGATTTCTTTGTAAAGAGGAGGGGCTATGGATATTTTGAACCTTTGTGACTTCATTTTCCTGTCCCTAGCAGTTAAGTGTTCTTTCTGTCCCCTTGAGGGGACAGTAATAGCGGCTAACAAGTGGGGGAGGAGGTAGGCAGGGAAGCCAGAAGCCTGTGGCCAGCTGTGCAGATCTTATCTGGGCATCTGTGGTGGAGCAAGCTTTTCGGTCTTACTTAAAGGACTGGTTCGTAGATTGACCTGAACATTTCATTTCCCAAATCACGATTCTATTTTATGAGTTAAAGTAACTTTAGAACTTTCTGTTATAAGACACCAGAGAATGAGAGGATCTGCTAAGAGTTTTCTTTGAGTGTCAAGGGGAAATTACCTCTTGAGGATATTTTGCAACTTGAGATGGTTTTTATTATCTACCATGCCCTTTTGACACCTAAAAAATTAATAATAACTCTTTAAAAATCACTATTGATCTGGTAGTTGGGGAACACAACAGCTTTTTATTTTCAGGTTTGGGGAAATTTAACATCGAGGTGAAAGGTCAGTGACTGGTGAATCAGAATTTCATGTTCTGGTTATCAAGAGGTGGTCCATGAGTATGGCACTGAATTCTGGTATATGTAGAGCAGTTGATAAATGGGGCTAACTGTAATAGACAATTGTTGAATAAATTGACATATTTTGTAGAAATGCTCTTAAACAAAACTTCTAGCTTGTATAGTCAAGAAGTTAAAAATAGCATTTTTGAGTGCAGATTTTTTGTTAGTTAATGTACATCAAAGACAATAGAGAAAGACAATTAACCATGATGTTAGTCTATTTGAAGACTGTTGTTTTTGCACATAAATTTCTAGGAAAAATGGGGAGATCTGATTACAGCAATGAGATTGCAATGTTAGTTACATTGTCCAGTTTTCTTAACTGGAAGACAGCACAGGTAGCACTTTTTAAGAAATGGTCTCGTTTTCTATATTCTGTCAACACACATTTTCATGTTAAACACAATCAAAATGCCAAAGACAGAGTTTCAGTGTGATCCAACTACTTATTACTTGATTCAATATTTTAATTCATTTTCAAAATAAAACTGTGGCAACGGTTTAGAAGAGGTTCTTCAGTTTTGTAATCAGATGTTAAGGTTTATTACTGGTTTGGTTTTGACTGATATTTTGTTACTGGGGTAACCAGGGGAGGCAGCATGTGGGAGAGGCAGGGAGGAGGCCCAGTGGAACCTGGTAAAGGATTGTGCAGCACTGGTGAAGGGCGGGGTGTGAAAGTATTGAGCCTATACCCCCTAGAGCAGATACAGGAGGGTAAATCTACTTTTCTTCAGTAAACAGTTTGGGGGATAAAAGGGAAAGTAGTGATTTAAAATGTGAAACAAAGAGATACTTAATATAAAATTATGAGGATGTTGACAAGTAAATATCTGCCCTTTGTTGATCAAGAATCAAAATCTAAGTAAGAGCTCTTTAAAAGAATGTGGTAAAAAGTATATAACACAAAATTACCATCTTACCCATTTTTTTTTTTAGTGCATGCAGAACTGGATATAGGCCAGAGGTGCAGGGACGTGAAAGGATTCACCAGAGACAGAGTGGGGAGCAGAACAGGCAGACTGATGAAGTACACTGCTGAGGGGAGCAGCGGGCAGGTCAGGAGAGGGCTGCTGTGTCATGTGGGTCACCTCTGGGGTGGGGATCGAGCTCACACTGAAGCAGCTGCAGCTAGCTTGCAGTGCTGCGCTCTAACCCGCTGGGCCACCAAGGAGGGCCCATCTAAACCATTTAAAAATGGCAGGTCAAAGGCATTAAGGACATTCACACTGTTGTCCCACCTTTGCCATCATCCATCTCCAGAGTTTTCAGGAACTTATTTTTATTACTGGTTATTTTGAGGTGTTGTGATCTAGCTAGCCTGATGGAATTTTATTATGGAAAGGTGGCATCACAGATTTCAGAGGGCTTTAAGTTTTAAGAGGATGTGTCACAAACACCCATCTCTAGAGGACTCATGATTCCCTTTCTGTAAGTGTCCTTGTACTTCCCGTGTTCCCTCCTTCCAGTGGGAGCCTGGTTTGCCATGAGTGCTCTCATCCCACCTGCAAGGATTATCTGTTTAAAGCCCGACAAGCAGAATGTGTCTGCCAGCATCCTAGTGGCATAAAAATGGTAGGAGGGGCCCTCCCTGGTGGCGCAGCGGGTTAAAGCGGCTAACAAGTGGGGGAGGAGGGATGCAGGGAAGCCAGAAGCCTGTGGCCAGCTGTGCAGATCTTATCTGGGCATCTGTGGTGGAGCAAGCTTTTTGGTCTTACTTAAAGGACTGGTT
>NW_004567115.1:27290499-27312500 GCF_000260355.1 Condylura cristata
AAAAAAAAAATGGTAGGAGGCCAGGTTCTGCTCTCCCTGGCACGGGGGCTGGTTTCACTCTACCTGTCAACGTGGGTTCAAGATTAGCAAGAAGTTTAGCCAGTGGTAGCCTTGTTTGCAAGATGATTAGAATGATGGAACCAGAGAATTATTTAAGTGCTACTGATAATTAAATACTGGCCAGTTAAAGGACACTCTGGTGGAGGAGAACAGGAGTTTAGGTTGGTCTAAGTCCTAGACGGAGCAGGGAGGTACAGCTGCTGGGTGGACTTGTGTCTACAGTTTTGCACACGAGGACAGTCAGCACTGAGCTCAGAGATGTGACCCAGTTATTCCTTCCTGTGGGTTCACTTTATGTATTTTACTTTTTGTTCACAAATCTATACAATTTTTTGGATAAAGTCAATTCAGAATACCAGCCCACTTTAACATTATAATTCCAACCTCAGCATGTACATAATACAAGCTTAATAATGCAGAACATTTTTAGTCTTCTAGCATATGCAGTTTCTCTATTAGCAACTTGATTGGAAGCCCTCCTACAGGCAGATTCTGTTAGTGAGTGCATTTATAAGCCTCTGTTCACCAGCCTGTGCCACAAATGGAGCCACCCCAGTTCCCAGCCTTCATGATCTTGTGGCTGGTGTGGAACCATGTGGATCAACGCGTGGTGATGCTCAGAGTCTCAAGAAGGGAGAGTGGTGGTTTTAGTATGATTTTGACTTTGCATTTCTCAAGGAGTGAACCTTCTGCTTCTTTATAACCGAAGAAAATGTATTGTGAGTATAGTTTGGTATCTCTAAATAGTCTGTGGGTGACATCCGCTTCCTGGTTCTGCTCATATGCTATTTCTCCTGCAGGGGGCTCATCTGAGCTCCCTCTGGGGAGCTGAAGGTGTGGGGGCTTGAAACACGATGCCTCCCT
The DNA here is from genome assembly GCF_000260355.1 of Condylura cristata. Lineage (NCBI taxonomy): Eukaryota > Metazoa > Chordata > Mammalia > Eulipotyphla > Talpidae > Condylura > Condylura cristata. The sequence goes on from NW_004567115.1 coordinate 27,291,424, forward strand.
TCGAAAAGCAGGTGGGGAACTTTGTGGGATCCTGTCTGGCTCTTCCTGCTCCTGTTTGAAATGCCCATCAGAAAGGAGCCCCGCCAGGCTCTGGGTGAGTTGGGGCTACCTTCTCAGCAGACAGGACATAGGGCAAAGAAGGGAGAAGGTTATTCATGTCACATTCTTAGACATGTGCCCCACATTTCCCACAGTGAGCTCTTCTTGGGCTTGGTGGTTTAGGAGAAAAAACAAAGTTAGATTGAAACAAAAGGATCGAAACTTTTTCTGGTAAGGCCCTAGCCTCTCCGAGATGAAAAGAACCTGTCTCTAGTCTAGCTAGTTCTCTGATATGTGAAATTTCTTTAAATGTTGTGATGTCCAGTTTGTATTAGAATGCTTCTGGGAACAGCAAGCTCACTACTTTGCGAGGCAGTCAAGTTTGATTCTGGATGACTCACATTGAAAGTTTTCCAATAGTTTCTGATGCTGGTCTTACACTCTGCCCTGTAGAGGCATGACAGATGGTTAGGAATGTGTACCAGTTCACATGAAAATGCTGCCTGGTAGTCCGCACCCAATCAAGTAACAAGCTATATCAGACTAAATGAGTAGCAGAGTGAACGAAGATTTCTCTTCACCCACATGTTACGGAACTCTCTTGGTCTAACTTGCATGTGGGCCACAGTTTCCAGTAAGACGAAACTTACTTACTCTCCTTCTTGGAACAGAGGTACATTTCAACTCATTCTTGGTTGACTACGCGAGGTTATATTTAAGTGCTTTATATTGTTCTGGAAATATTCATGAGCTATTTTGTCAGAATGAATAAGAGGAAATTTGTGTTAATTGCCTTGGGAAAATACATTTTTAAAATAGCTTAAGAAAAAAAAAAAAGAACAGTTAAAATTTTTTTCCTAGTAAACTCACTTAGTAACATGACATTTGTAGCTAGCTTTTTAGAAATCAGGATGTGTGCCTGAAGGAAAATTTTATTTTAATCCTCTTTGACTTCACCACTGGAAAGGCCCAAGCTGTGGGTGAATGAAGTCGTCTGTGGTGAAGGAAAGGGTTAATCTCCTTCTCCACTCCCACTACAGTGAAGTAATATACACATAAAAGCGTTCCAGAATTTTTGATAGAAATTATAAGAAAGTATTAAAACTTGAGAAATGAATTAACAAGCCACCTTTTTATATAGCAGCTACGTGCTTTTTCATAAATGAATAGCACTTTATTCCACAACTGTATAAATCGTGGGCTGAAATGTAGAGTGAGCACCTGGCTTCTGAATCAATGAGGGCATGTGTTCAGATTGGAAAGAGTCTGTGCAAATAAGATTAAAAGTCTGACCTGAACTCACAAAACACTATACTCTATCTGCAGCTCAACCAATAAGTTTAAACTCTTGTCTGGGCTGCTCCAGCAGATCATTCAGATCATTCTTACTGTAGCATTAGTAATGCCAGCTACACAAAGAATGCTTATTATTTTAGCCTTCATCCCTGTTTCACTGTTCGTTTTCAGGGCAGACATGGAGGATGCACTATTTTTACCCAAATCAGATAGCTGAAATATGACTGCGAAATGAGATGACTTCCTCTGAAGTAATATGGAGTTTAATAGTGTTTCCCTTGTGCTAATCACACATGTGCTGTACTAATTCCCTTAATCCTCAAAAATCCTCTATGAGGTGGACCTTGCCACTAGCTCCACATACAGGTGAGGAAACTGAGGTGTGGAGTGGCTCAGTAACCCAGGCCACTGGTGAGTTGGGTGACAGGGATAAAAGCCTTGGCAGTCTTTCTGAATGTGGATTCCTGGCCACTCTGTGCCATTCCCTCCCCTGAGCGGCTAGCAGAACTACCGTCTCTCTGGTCATCTGGCTTCTGTTGTACCAGCTAGGAGGTTACAGCGAAGAGACTCAATAAAAAGTTCAATGGTTTAGTGATATAAGACAGAAAGAAAAAGAAAAATACCAGATGGTTTCACTCATAGCATAAAGGACCGGGGGAAAATAATAATAATAATGAACAACTATATACCAGAGACATTTTATGGGGGTGGAGAGCGGAATGGGATTAAAAATTGGGGTGGGGTAATGCACTGGATTATGGTGATGGCACAAGGGTGATTTGGTGATGGGAAGCCCACGGGGATTACAGATGAGATGGAAAAAGGCACAAAATGATGTAAAAATAAACTGTATTATTAAAAAAATTTCAGTGGTTTAAGGAAATGGAAGTTTTAATTTCCCTCCCATGTGGTGTCAGGGGAATCTTCCAGATGAGCAAGGCAGTCTTGCCCCATGGAGTCTTGCGAGGACCTGGCTCCTTCCAAGCCATTGCTCCACCATCACTAGGGAACCATGGTCATGTCTGATGGGAGCTGAGTGCTGGTCACACTCGGATTCCACCATTGGAAAGGGAAATTTCTCCCCTTGGGGAAGTGACTTGCTTTCTGCCCTACGGCTTTCAGTCCCAGGAATGATGTACAATAGGAAGGATGTACTTCAGTCCCAGGAAGGATGTACTCACCTTCCATTGGAGAGAACCTGTCACATCTTACTGGGTCTCCTTGCAGGGAGAGATGGGACGTGTAACACGGCCTTAGCTTTAGGGACACTGGGAGAGCAGAGTCTAATTACAGCTTGTAACAAGGAAAAGATAACTATTTTGATAAGAATAGCAATATGAGAAATCTTGCAAGTAAAGAAAACATTTTAAAAAGAGAACAAAGGCTACATTTTTTCTAATTAGACTTTTTTCTAATTGGAATTTCCCTAATTCCAATGATACAGATTTTTTATTTCAAACTGTCCATTATACACTGAATTCCTTATGTGAATTACACCTCTTCCTATAAAGGAGAATCTGGTGGGATAGAAAAGTAGGCATTTTGCCCTCCCGGGACCCCGGGTGGGTACACAGAATGTGCCTTCCCACTGATTGGAGGAAAGAGACAGATCACAATGCCAAAACTCCTTGACTCTGTTGGCGGCTTGCTGACGGGCACTCCTGTGAGAGGGCATTCCTGAAGTTGCCACCTGCAGTTCCCAGGCGGCCTTAGTTTTCACTCACCTACTAACTTGGGGCCCCAGCTTCAGTCCCCTAGCTCCCAGTATGGTAAGAAAACCCCTTTTGTACAACTTAGCCAGAAACAGCCCCAGTCGATTGCAGCTAAAATTCTTTAACCCACACGCTTGCTATCCAGAGGCAATCTCTGCCAACGTTTGATGTATTTTCCTTCCATCGTCTTAAACATGTATTAAAAATATATGTCAAAATATTTTTGACATAGTATTACATCTCATTTTATGCCCTTTCTAAAAATTAATATTTTTCATTTCTCAAAAGTAGCTGTGCAATAGCTTGCATTGGATGTTCCATATTTATTAAGGTCGTTAGTTTTTTGGTATGTCTTAAATGAACATCTTTTTCTTTATTATGTATCATTTTAAGATTATTAAAGGCCCTGAATATTGTTACATAAAAATTTAATTTTCACTTATCTTAAGTTTATATTTATTTACAATATACTTTACAATCCAAATATGTGGCATGTATATACTTTCTAATATATAGGTGGATCATAAAGAATTGCCAGTGTTTTGTTAGGAAATTCAAGGCCCCTTGACTTTCCCCAGGTGATATGGCTACATTGCCTTTGCAGAAATTTAGTTCTAAATCAATATATTATCTCAGGCTCTATCTTATTCTTCGATCTGCCTTCCAGAACTCTGGATGCCCCCCAGTGTCTCAGGCAGCCAGTAAGCATTGATTTTGATAGCTGTGTGCTCCAGAGTTCACCAGGCTCTTTAATTAGTATGGAAGGGAGGCTGCATTGGCAAGATGCTGGCCAAAGATGAATGTATTCTGAAAATAAGCAATTACCCACACCATCAGGGGAAGGCTGCGCTCATTCCCAGTCTCGTATTGCTTATTGGGCAAGGAGGAAATCAGGGTCAAATTAGACTGCAGTTGTCTTGGGTAGGTGGAACCATGGGCAACATGGACCACAGCGAGGAGGGAGTTCAGGGGTCCAGCTACAGTAAAAGTCCACGAGAGGTATCGGGCCAAGAAGCATCCATGGGTCAAGATTCGTGCTTATGCAGGTGGGTCTGGAGAGCTGTGCACCAGCTGAGAAAGGTAATGTGTGGAGCATGTGTTGATCTCTCTCCCACCTGAACCCCTATGCCAGGCTTCTAACCTCTATCAGGATGACACTCATAGCCCCTTCATACATTTTGTGAACCTTTACCTATTAGTTGGATGGGCTGTGGAAGACAAAATAATGGTCTCCCAAAGATGGCCAATCTGTAAGTGGTATCTGATGGTAACAGGGCTTTGCAGATACAGTTAGGGTTCAGCAGCTTGCAATGGGAAGATTGTTCTAGAAACTAAATAAGGTAAGGAAATGGATTCTTTCCTAGAAGATTCCCCAGAAGGAACAGAGCCTTGCTGAGAACTTGATTTAGCCCAATGACACCCATGTGGAACTTCTGACCTCAAGGACTGTAAGACAGTACATTTGTGCTGTTTTAGTGGTAATTTGTCACAGCAAACACAGGAAATGAGCACCAGCGTGCTGCCAGCTTGGTCTGCTTCTCCCTGGGTAAGCCTTGCTCTACTGATTGGAAACCAGAAGCCTCAGGGAGGTTTTATAGAGAAACCCCTCCTTGTGGAGGGAATTTAGGCACAAATACACCCCAGAGCCAGACAGGGTTGTAGAAATGGAATATTTGAGGCCCCACCTTTTTGAAAGAAATGATAATATACTGTCTGTTGATTAAAAAAAAAAACGCAACAGAAACTTCTCCCATTCCATAAACTCTTTGGTCAAGAGTGGAATTGTAGGTCAGAACTCTGTTTCAAACCAGCTGCTTTTATTTTCATTTGAATTTGGACTGTTCGAGAACATTATATAGTGCTTGAACTTTCCAAAGTGTTTATAGAATTTTCTTGTGTACAGTACCATTCAGTGGTGAAGGTGAATACTTAAGCTTAATTATGAGCTTCTCAAAAGAAATACTTTTTTCCAAAAAAAAAAAAAATGTACAGTATGGGAGGAGCTAATCAAGATCTCTTTGCACTTGATTTAGAAAGATAAAACTGTTGACTTCCCTCCTCTATTGTCTTCAACAGTACCTGATATTTGAATGGTATGAAAATGGTGTGACACTTTCAGTGATTGAATAACAATACAACACTTTGCTAGTGGCCAGATTTTTTTCTTTTTGGTTATTAGCACATTTGCCTTCTATTAGCTTGTTAGAAATATCATATACACACAGTTATGACACTGTCTTTAGTTTTTCAGGCCCATGCCAAAAATTCTTCTATATAAAGCTTGAGTGCAGGTAAACGAGGAAACTTGCTGTAAGGTTGGTGTCAGGAAAAGAAAAAAATCTTAGGACAGACATTGGAATTCTCTGCATTTTGCTCTGCATAGAGATTGGTGACAGGTAGTGAAATCCAAATAATTTAGTTGATCTGAAGCGACCTGTGGGAAGGTTGTGTGCACCCTTGTTTCCTCAGCAACATTCAGTCAGATAATGACTTGCTGTACCTCCCCCCCCCCCTTACAGATCTTGCTACTGGGGAGAAGATGCTGGTCCCTGTGATGTGATTTCCCAGCACAGAAGTGAGGCTCCAGGCATGCCCAGCACTGTGGGCTGCTTGAGCTGAGTGGCTCTCTGCTCTGCTCCACATGTGCTGGCTAAATCAGCTTTCTGAGTGTAAACTAGGTCATTGCCCCTGAATGTGGTAAGTCCCCAGGGCGGTGAGGTCTCCAGCTGGTCAGATTATTTCTGGTGCCATGTGTTCTGCGTGCATGCTTACCCAGGCAAGACCCAAGGGCACGGAGATAGGGAAATGATGTGCAGGTGTTGGAGAGTTTTGTGGTCAATCTGCATTTTCTATCTTGGCTGTGTCACCTAAAGCTGCTTGACTGTGGGTCAGTTTACAGATAAGAAAACTGAGGTTCTCCAAGGTGAAATAATGCACACAAGATTAAACTGTTCGTATTGTTTTTATTAACTAGTGGCATCGTAACACATTTCAAGCAGCACATTCATTTATCCATTCAGCTATGGAAAAACTAAAATGTTACAGCAGTGTCTTAACATGTGAGCTAACAGCACCTAGAAAGTCTTACACTCAAGCAAAACATGAATTTTGTACTCAATTTTTTATGTAATTTATAAGTGACTGATTTTAGTTTAAGTTCAATGTAAGCACTTTGCTTACATTGCAAATGATTAAATGATGTATTTATTTATCTCTGTTTTTTCTTTTTGATAGTGCTTCTCTGGATCACACATGGAGCTTTGTGAATTCTTAGAACAGAATAGTCAACAGAGCAGATAGTGTAGCATCAAGGCCTGATCCCACTTGCTGCTTTATTGGGTTTAATGTTCTTTTTCCCCCCGCAACTAATTAGAAAAAAGAAAAAACAGAGATAAATAAATACATCATTTAATCATTTGCAATGTAAGCAAAGTGCTTACATTGAGCTGAAACTAAAATCAGTCACTTATAAATTACAGAAAAAATTGAGTACAAAATTTATGTTTTGCTTGAGTGTAAGACTTTCTAGGTGCTGTTAGCTCACGTGTTAAGACACTGCTGTAACATTTTAGGTTTACATCTTTGTTTTTATAGCCATTAATTTTTCTATTGAAATTAATATGCTAACATTTCATAATCCATAAAAATAGTAACTTTACGTAAAAGAAATGGCCAAAGCCAATTAGCATGTATTAATTTTCATATGAATCCTAACTCATTAGGCATCAAAGTGTTTTCAGAGGAATGCACGCTATTTTTCAACTATGTGCTATGGTGAAAAGACATGGTTATCTTTGCAAATTTAACCTTTGAAATGGCAAACAGAATTCTGTTGATTCTGTTATATTTGTTATATTCTGTTGAGTTTTAGATAAAATATTTTTGTAGTTTCTGATTCCATTGTCAAAGTAGAGCTTCCCATACTTTTTCCATCAGAATCTTCCTTACTGGGCAGGAGCCCAATAAGTGGCGTGAGGTTCTGGCTGCGGAGCCTGGGCTATATGGCTGTCTGAATGGGTAGTTTGATGGACTGAAGTGCGTTGTTTACAGTGAGTATCTGATGTCTCCAAAGAGAGGGTGCAGACTGGACACTCTGGCCACATGGTGACCCACATGGTGCAGCAGACCTTTCCTATCGTGCCTGCTGCTCCTCTCAGAAGAGTGTTTCAGTCTGTCTGCCTGTTCTGCTCCCCACTCTGTCTATGATGAACCCTCTCACTGCCCCTGCACCTCTGGCCTCTACCCCAGTTTTGTATGCAGAAATAAATAAATTTTTAAAAAAAGAGAGGAAAGATTCTATATGTAAGTGGTATGACAGTGTTTGTCTCTGTGGTTTATTTAACTTAGCATGATGCCCTTAATATTCATCAGTGTTGTTGCAAATGTCAGATTTTCTTCTTTTTTTATAGGCAAATAATATTTCATTGTGTATTATATAGGTATATGTGTGCATTGTGATCTATCTATATATCTAGCTACCTACCTACACACTGCGGCTAGATTAAGGACCCAATATTATTTAATGCAACGAAATTAAGCACCTTGTGTGTCCTGGCTGATCCTTGAAGACCTTATGCTTTCTTTCGAAATTAGCTTCAGATGGTAAATGTCAGCAGGTTAAGATCCCTCTTTCCAGCTTTGCATCATGGAGAGTGCAGGATCTTTATGTTAGACATGGTCAAGGAACCTCACTTTCTCTTACACGTTCTCATCCTTCCTTCAAAGACATACATATACATAATAAGAAAAAATATGTTAAAAACAGACTAGTGAGTCAAAGAGAAATATATAGGAACCTATGATTTGAGTTAGGGCTGAAATTTCAGTTACTACTTAAAATGTGGCCTGTTGTTTTCTGTATACTTGCTAAACACAAATAGCCCTCAGATTTGTAGCAGTTAGCAGGTAGAAAGACTCTTTTTTCCCAGTTCACAACATACATGAGGCAAAGACAGTTACTCAGGAGAAATTCAGTTCTTTCTGACTGTGAGAGCTCTCGTAGGGCTGAGAGGAACCCTGTCAGTACCCACAGCATCTCAAGGCTGTTTAGGATTGATGATTTTGGGTTATAGCAATCCAGGTGAGGGTGGAAGTTTATTCCTATTCATTGTGGTCTGAGGGTTTCATGGAGGTGGTGACACTTGGAGAAAGGAGTCTGTGGAAATAAGCCCTCTTTCTGCAGAGCAGGACTTTGTGTGGAGATACCAGAGGAGGCAATGTGGACACGTTTAGGGATGGGTAAATGATTTGGACTTTATCAGCGAAACAGCGGTAAGCTGTGAAGTGTTTTGGGCTGGGGAAGTGAAATGATCAAAGCAGAGTGTTTTTGAAAATTGCTAAGTCCTCACAATGGGAAGACACTGCATGCAATTATTATTTGTTCTTATAAAATAAAAACAGTACATTGATAGCAAGAAAAGAAAAGAGCATGTCTCTTCAACTAGATCAATTTAAAAGTACAAATGTATTTTGTAATCATGCATTTCTGTCCCAGCAACTTAGGAATGGTGCAAATTTGTTTCAGCTGCAGTCTTTTGGCTTTTACTGTATAAATAGGAAAATAAGATGAGAAATAGAAAGCTTTTATTTTGAGCTTTTCAGGCATAGTAGGTGGGGATTTTCAGTACTGAGCAATGGATGGGAGAGAGTTCCTGAGGCTCCTGTCTGTCCTGTTCTGCCTGAGGCCAGGTGGACAGGACAGGGGCCCTTGTGGGCTCTGGGCCACAGAGATACTTGGTGCCTGCCACATGCCAGTGTGAAACACTTTCTAGCCTTAAAGAAAGCAGCCTTCAGAAATATGATTGGGTTTGTGGTCCCTGGGTGATCAAGCTGGGGTTGTGGCTGAATTGGTCCCAATCTGAAGCTCAGGAATCTGGGTCCTGAGGACCATGTAATTGGGCATGCCAGCTGTTCGGTGTTACCTGATACCAAAACCACACAAAGGAGCAACATGGAGGAGTTTTTAATAGTGGAATTCTCTTTGATGGTATTTGTAATATAGTGATAGGCAAGATATTTTGTCACTCACATGACCAAAATCTATTCCTCATTTATATCTGGAGTTCATTCATAGTTCCTGACTCATAGCTTCCAAAAGTGTTTGGAATTTCCCCAGTGTCTCTTTATTGTTATTGAGGTGACATTTGAGGAAGCCCTGAAGGTTGGAGACTGGTGGTCAGAAGAACTAGCCATGTAATTAGGGGGTTGGAACTTCCAGTCTCCTCCCAGACCTCTGGGAAGGGGAGAGGGAGTGGAGGTTGAGTCAGTTGTCCATGTCCAGTGATTCAGTCAGCGATGCCTATGTACTGAAGTTCCCATAAATCACAAGTGGAAGGGTGCAGAGAACTCAGGTGGGTGGACACGTGGGGGGTGTGCCTGCAGGGGCAGGGAAGCTCTGTACCATCTCTCTATACCTCACCCTGAGCATCTTATCATTTGCTGCCCCTGAGTTATATCCTTTGTAATAAGTTGGTGCTCTAATAAATAAATAGGTTTCCTTAGTTTTGTGAGTTATTCTAGCAATTTATCCAACCCGAGGAGGGAGTATTAGGAAATTGATTTGTCGCCAATCTGGCAGAAGCACCTGGAGGGTGGTCTTGGGAAACTGAGCCCTTAACACTGCTGGTGTCTGAGAATTGCTTGTGGTAGAGGAAAACCTCCCTATACTCTCATATTGGAACTAGATCCAGGAGCCCTAGATAGTATTGTGGTGATAATAAGACTCGTCCTGTTTGTCAAAACCTTTATAACTGTACACACAGTCTGGCAGTGAACTAATTCACAGCCTTGAGGCCCCAAGTTCACTGTGTTCCACATCCTCAGGAGTATTTGTCTGTGTAGTTCTAGTGTCTCTATGACCCCAAATCCCCACCCAGAGATTTTCTGCAGTACTAAGGAGAAAGTATATTATAGAGGCCCTGTCAGCAGTCATGGAGTAAATTTGTTTGAGCTTTGCTTCTGTCACATGAGGTAACAGCTCAGTACCTTCCTCCAAGGAAATTAAAGCTGCTCATTAGCTACTCAGTGAGCCTGGTGATGATACAAGGGGGCAAAGGGAAGGTCAGTCTGACACAGGTGTCCTCTGTGGCCACTCTGGGTGCCTGCTCTGCAGGTGTCCTGCCCTTTCCTGCAGCCTGTGTAGGCTCTCTGGCCTGACAGAGAGGGTTGGGACTGCACATTCTGTCTCCTTAATGGTCTCTTCTGAAAGGCTGTGCATTTCACCTCCCACCCCAATGCCTCATGACCTTTGTCCTTATGACCACAAGAGTTTATATTAGGAGGTCTTAGTGTACATGATGACTGGAGTCCCTGTGGAATCACCCAGTACATCAGTATATCCAGTGGGGCCAGGAAGCAGTGCTGGGTGGTGGAGAAGCCTTCAGAAGGTTAGATCTATATATTGACTTTGTCAGTGATGTGAACTTTAGCAAGTTAGTGGAGCTTGGTTCCCTCATGCCAAAATTTTGGATGACAGTACATTTTACCTTTTAAGTTTTTTGGCCTCAATTACAATAGATAGGGAGTGCAAAAGCACTGAGTGCTGTTCTTGGGATGCAGTAAACTCTCTCTCTAGCCCCTCTCTGCCCAAAGCAATTATTTCTTAAAATTATAATTATACCAAAAAAAAAAAAACCACCTTAACATAGTGCTTATCACATGCATTATCTCATTTAATCACCACAACAGTTCTGTGAATTAAGTATTAACTTTTGCCCTATTTATCTCTGCTGAGGCTTAGAAGTCTGAGGCAGTTGCCTAAGGCCCTGAGCTAGTGAGGCGACAACAGCCGACTTTCATGCGAAACCTGCAGACCCTGAATTGTTTTTAATTACTACTATATTCAGATAACTAACAGAGAAGGATCAAGTGAAACTGAACTTTGTGCCCTTTGTGTATTTGGAGGTTGAAGGAGAGTTTGAAGTATTATAAAAGTGACATATTAATTAAAAAAGGAAAAAGTTTATATTGTATTATCAAAGAACAAATAGTTTTGCTTGAGATACAAGATAAGCAATGTATAGAAAGTACAATTCTATAGGCATACCTCAGAGATACTGCAGGTGTGGTTTCTGACCACTTGATAAAGCAAACACAAAATTTTTCAACACAAAAATTTGGGATCCCCAGTACACATAAAAGTTGTGTTTACACCAACGTGTGTTCAATTAAGTATGCAATATAGCATTATGTCTAAAACAACCCAGAACACATACCTTAATTAAATGTGATGCAGAGCTATGAAGTGAGTCCATGTTGCTGGAACAATGGTGCCCATAGATTTGCTTGATGCAAATTTAATTTGTAATTACAAACTTTAATTTGTTAAAAAAAAAAAAAGAGCAGTACCTGTGAAGCATAAGATAAAAAAGTGAGGGATACTGATAACAATAATATAAAATCAACACTAAGGAAAACCCTGTATTAGGTGAGGTAAAACAAATTAAAAATTAGTCTACCTGCCAGACAGAGCGTACCAAGTGCAGAAAGAGAGGTAAATGCATTCTCTAGTCCATGGAGGAAGGAGAGGGAAAAATGAGGACTTACAAGTATTTAATCATTTGTAACATTTGAGATGGATTTTGATATCTGGAAATAAATAGGGAGGTCATTCATGGTGGAAGGACAGGAAGAAAATGCTGAGGCACTTCAGTGTCTAGTTGTAGATGCAGAAGGACAGGAAGAACTTCACACTGAACCTTACAGGGAGTAAAATCAGAACAAAGGGTAGGGTAACAACTAATCTTGAGCCAGTGGAGAGTACTGAGATTGTAAGGCCCACAACACAGGGAGAGACAGGCCCTGCAAAAAGAGACAAGACATGAGCAATGGCTTACCTGGACAGGAGACGGCTGAAGACAAACTGTTCTGGAAGTGCGTAAGAAACTCAACCTGAATTCTTCTCTTGTATCTTCCCCACAGAACAAAAGCTTTATGTTGGGAAAAGGACAATAAGCACTATCATTTTTAGGACATTGGTGAAATCTGACTATAGCCAGAAAAGAAAACAGGATAGCATATCTCAACCCCTGGGGAAGGGGCAAGATTATATCCTGGATTCAGGACTGTGATTTCAGCAGTGGGCAGAATCATTGAAGGATTGGCAGTATATAGTATATACCACCTTCATGAGACTCAGGGATGCAGTGCCTGCAGAAGGCAGAGACTTAATCAGAGCAGCAGATGATAGTCTCCATCACATTTCACCAACAGCCTACTAAGCATGGAGTAGAAAGTGATTTTCAAGAGGCAAAACTTCTTCGAGTGTAGGCAAAGGAAAGACTTAAGGTTGAGGGTACAACCAACAGACTCTTTGAACTGGCCCTCATCCTAAACACAGAGTATCTCTAGAGGAATGAGGTGCCTATGGGGCACAGAGGGTATCCACAGCAACAACGTCTCAGAAACAGCCCAACTCCTAGTTAGATTAGCTCAATTCTCATACCAAGGGCCTGTAGAAGGAAAGGTGTGCCCATTTCTAGGTGTTAAATATTTACTTCAGTCTCTTTTCTATATAAGATGTCCAACTTGCTTTTTTTTAAAAAAAAAATATTTACTAAGATGTCCAATGAAAAATCACTAGACATATGAAAAGGCAACAAACAATGTCAACAACTAAAATAGCCATGTCAACAACTTGACATGAGTTCAATCCCCGCTTGCCCTGGAGGTGATCCACTTGGCGTGGCAGACCTCTCCTGACCCACCTGCTGCTCCCGTCAGCAGTGTACTTTGTTGATCTGCCTGTTCTGCTCCCTGCTCTGTCTCTGGTGGATCCTCTCACCACACCTGCACCTCTGGCCTGTACCCCAGTTCTGTATGAATAAATAAATAAATCTTAAAAAAAAATAACTATGATTAAGTCCATCCTTGGTGGACAATGTTAAAGATCATATAGGTCAATAGAAATTATCCAAATTGATGGGCATAAGACCTGAAACCATAAAATATATGGAAGAAAATATAGGTAAAATACTACAAGACATACATCTCAACAACATTTTAAAGCCTCTTCCCCCAAAGCTAAGTAAATGAAGGAAAAGATAAACACGTGGTACTATATCTAACTGAAAAGCTTCTGCATAGCAAAAGAGACATTAATTAAGACAAAGAGACACCCTACTGACTGGGGAAAAAATCTTTGCACTCCATACAACAGACAAGGGATTGATCACAAAGGTATACAAAGAACTCACCAGATCAGCAAAAAACAAAACAAACAACCCAGTCAAGAAATGGGCAGAAGAACTTAAAAGATACCTATCCAAAGAGGAATTGCAAATGGCCAACAGGTATATGAAAAAAAATGTTCAATATCCCTCATGAATAGGGGGATGCAAATCAAAACCACAATGAGATACTACCTCACTCCAGTAAGAATGGCACATATTCAAAAAACCCAACAACAAGTGTTGGCGAGGATGTGGTGAAAAAGGAACTTTCCTACATTGCTGGTGGCAATGCAGACTGGTACAGCCACTATGGAAACCTGTATGGAGATTCCTCAGACCCAGCAATTCTACTCTTAGGCATCTTAGCCACAGGACACAAAAACATTAATTCAAAAGGCTACATGTGCAGTACTACTTACAACAGGTAAATCCTGGAAACAACCCAAATGCCCAAAACTAGATGATTTATATATATATATACACTATATCTTCTTAATCCAGTCATCTAGTATACACACACACACACACATACACACACATATATACATACAGTGGTATACTACTCAGCAATCAAAAAAGATAAACTCATGCCATTTGCAGCAACATGGATGGAGCTGGAAGGGATTATGCTCAGTGAAATAAGTCAGAAGGAAGACAAAAATGATTGAATGGTTTCAGAGGAATTTAAGAGAACCAAATAAGACATGGAGAGGGGGAGTGTATTGTTATTACAATACAAAACACAACAAAAACAGACAATTATTAACCAGAGAGATCCTACAGGGGAGGGGGACAGAGAGGGATCAGAAGGAGGGAGGAATGTGGGGGACTATGGTGATGATGGGTGGAAGAGAGGGGGAAATAAACATTGCTGTAAAATGAACAATAATGTAAATAGATATATAAATAGAAACACAAAGAAAAAGAGTCAAATCATTAGGAAAAGAACAAAACAGGAAAGAAACATTTGAGAGCCACTTTATTGGGATGGTAGAGGAAGAGTGGGTATTGGGATCTGAGAGGGAGAGTGGGAAGAAAAAAAATTTGAAGAGATAATGACTGAGTAATCACCCAAATTAGTGACACCAAATTGCAGCACTAAGAAATTTAGAGAATATCAGGCAAGGTAAACATAATGAAAGAAAATATATGTAGGCATACCACATTTAAACAATATAAACAAAAGAAAAAGAGAAAACCTTAATGACAACCAGAGGGAAAGAGACACCTTATAGAGGAAGAAAGGTAAGAACTACAGCAGCCCCCTTTCCAGAAACTATGAAAGTTAGAAAACAATGGAGTCACATTTTAACTGCTAAAAAAAGTGGTGAAAATCTGTTTCAGAAGTGAGACAGAAAAAAAATCATACAAACAAAACTCTAGAAATCCATTGTCAGTCAGAATACTTGCATGACAGAGTTGAGCTGACTAAGAAATGTTGAAGAAAGGCTTTTACGCAGAGTGATTATGGTACTACATAGAATCTTGGATCTTGAAGAAAAATGGGGAGCACTGAAAATGGAATAAATGAAAGTGAAGCTAAATTAATTTTTTTCTGTTTTTACCTGCTTTAAAAGAGAACATCAGCCAAAGCAAAATTAGCTACAATGTATGATGTATTTCTAACGTTCATTTTAATATGTGTGGCAGTACCAGAAGAGTGGCATACATTATAAGATATGGCACTGAGAGAGAGAGTGAGACTGACTCTGCCCAACATGTCTCCTTTATATATATCCCAGACATCTCAAAATGGCTGCTTAGCTCTGCCTTGGGTCCTCACAGTCTTCCCTTTGGTGTTGCTTGGAGTTATAGTTTCAGTGACTGGAGTAGGGGGTGGAGTCCACAGAACCTATATCTATAGAGTTTGTTCGGGACATCCTTTCCTCCTAACAAAAGCACTATGTACTGGGTGGCTTAGAAACACAGAAATTTATTGTTTCAGATGTGGAGGTTTGAAGTGTGAAATGCAGTGGAGGACAGGCCTGTCTGTGCTCCTTCTAAAAGCTGTAGGAGAGATCCTTCCTTGCCCCTTCCAGCTTCTAGTGTTTGGCAGACTCCTTGGTGTTCCTTGACTTGCAGGGAGAGTGCCCTAATCACTGACTGTTGTCACGTGACACTCCCTTTATCTTCACATGGAAATCTTCTAATAGGGAACTCACCAGACACAGTGAGAATATACCTGCTTTGGTATAACCTCATCATAGCTAATTACATCTGCAGTGATCCCACTGATAAATAAGATCACATTCTAAGGTACTGGGGTTAGGGCTTCAGGGTTTCTTTCTGTGGGGGAATGCAGTTTAACTAACATAATTGTTGTCTTTACAGAATTTTCTAGGGAAGTCCAGGTTAGTATTTAAAATCCACTGAAATGCTGCACCCTGTAAGAAGCTTTTTATGGATCTCTCTCCCACTACTGTTACCTGCTTCCCAAATAAATTGTATCTCTTAAGAGGCTCATTGTCCTATCTATGCACTGTGGCTCACCTTCTTAGGAGATGGAAACCATCCAGCCATTCTCTGTCCCTTGAAGAGCCCATAGGCACTTCCTTGTGTAATACTTAGGAATTCACAAATGCCCATACACCATTATTTGGAAATTCAGAGATAAGAATTGGGAATTCAGGATAAAGGAGCAATTAGAGTAGCTAGAAAGGAATCAGGTGAACTCTCCTGACAGAGGTGGGAATGTGTATTGGGAGATGGGAGAAAAAAAAAAAGAACATTCTAGGCTGTTTCTTGAAAATTTTACTTCCTTTGTCTTGAAGGATCGGAAGTTGACTGTGACACCCTATGATGATGTTTGTGAGTGTTCTGCTCCGGCTCCGCAAGGTGGCTCCTGACCGGCCATTGTGGGTTATTTTGTTCACTGTTTACTGAGGTATTTGGGACACTACAAGCTCTGCTGTCTGCACAATTTGCATACCCCATCTGTGTCATTATGCAGGCATTTAGGCACCTCAGTGAGATGGTCACTTGTCTTTAGTAAGTAATCAATTGTCCACAGTAGAAGCATTTAGGGCCACTGGGCCTTTGGAGACCAAACAGTGAATTTTTGGAAAAATGCTAGTGAGTACAGGTGGACACTGCAATTTGACAGGGCTGTAGCTACCTCCTTGCCTTGGTCTCCTTCCACAGGCAACCCTTCCTGTCCCTGTCTCCTATTAGCAGATTCTCTTTGCACTAGCTGTTTCTCGAACAACTTTCATTCAAAATAACATGTTGTGTAATATAGAGAAACAAAACCCCTTAAGGGCCAGGCAAACCCAACCCAATAGCTGAAGAAATCTGACTGTACAATGGAGGGGGAGGAAAGTTCCTGGGGTTGGGGGTACAGTAGGAGATGGTGGAGAGTTTTGGTGGCAACATGTACCTCAAGACATGTGATCCTATGTCTTTGAATCACATTTACTTCCGTGTCATAAACACAGTTACTCAACAACAACAACAAAATTAATATGTCATGTTGGATGACCTGCTTGGGGCCTAGCATGAGGTTAAGCTGCCTTTGTGACACCCCTTTAACACACCTCATAGTGTTGGTGTACAAGACTGCCTGGCTTTCATCACAGGGCACTTGAGCTTCTGTATTTCATCATCAAAGTGAGGCCTCTAAAATTTATTGTTGCGCTTATTGAAATTATTGCTTTTCTACTTCCTCCCCTTTCCCTTTTCCAACAGGAAGGAAAGGTTTTCTGCTGCTGTAAAATTGATAAACATTTCAGGATGGAAATACCAGCTTTAAAATTTTTAGCTTCTGTCCTACCCCTTCCTCTGCTACAACTCAGCTGGCACTTTTAATGATTATTTACTTTTTAGTGGGCCTGGGTGAGCACAAAGACAATGAATTATCCTTTAAAGATATATAAGAACCTAGACTTTAGTTGCCCTCTGCAATATATTTATATTGAAAACATAATTTAAAAATAGGACAAAATATAAAGATTGACCCCAAATCTCAGAGATAGTGGCAGGGTTCTAGGGGATGCTGACCCTCACAGTCCTCCCTGGAAACTGTGGAGACTGTCTTATTAATCCTTCTTCTTTCTGTTGTTCTAAGTAAAACGTCAGCAAAGAGCTTGAGGCAGTAATTCAATCGAATAAAAGAGGAGAATGTGAAATAGACAATCTATGAAGTATTTAACAGCACTCTCCGCAGCCCTCATGGATAAATATAACAGGAGCACAAGTGCTCATGATGAATTCAGGAGCATCGCTTCTGAAACTGCAAACAGTAATGGTAAGAAATAATTACAGGGTTTCAGCCCAATTTAATGCATTATGCACGAAGTTTTAAATGAAGAAGTTGTACCCTTCAAACGTGTTCTTTTCTCTGGCGTTCTCTCTCTCTCTCTTTTTTTAACTCAGGGAAGTCCATCGAGTGATACAGCAGGCATTCATGGGGCCACACCCTAGTATTAATAAACATTAACATGGTGCCCTGTTTAATTCAGTTCTTTTGAAGTGAAAGAAATCAAATATTTTTTATATGAACTCTTTGTCCCCCCTCTGCTCCTGAGGGAGACAGAATGGTGAACTGGGTGTATTTCTGTCACCAAACATATATACTGGTCATCGACTTCTTTTATAGGGCTCATCCTTTTACAGATGATGTTACTGCCTGTGACATGTGCCATAAAATAGACTAAATGATTGCAGTAACCTTGCTCAGCTGACTCTCAGCTGGTCATTATTTCCAGACATATGGATTATAAACCCAATTCACTTCCCCTGCGTAGTCATGCTGTGTTAATTTTTAATTATGCATTTTATGGAATGAAAGAGACAATTAAAATTAATTTATGCCTTCTTTTTGGGTATTTTTTTAACATTTTAAATCAGAAGTTGGAGTTAATTTCCAGGGATGGATTAAGCAAATATAACGGCAGTGTTTTCCTGCAAGTGTTCCTTAAGGAGGGAAACTTGAGCCGCCAGGGAGTAAATATTTCACACACATTGCCTTGCCTCCTTCCAGGCTGCGGAGTGAAAATAAATACTTAAGTCTTTTTTGTACCTTCTGGGGCCAGGTTCTCCCACCTGGCTTTCCCTCCCCTCCATGTCAGGTTAGCCACCCCCTCCCCAGAACAAACGCCCGGAGGTCACCTTTCAAAGAGGAGGGTGGGGCCCAGCTTGGGCTGTGTCTCAGGAACCCTTGAGGGACCCTGGAGAACTCTCCTTCAGTGTCACCCCCAAACACATCTGAATCTCTGGGAGTGGGGTTGAGGGTATGTGAAGACTCATTAGTGGTTCCTGAGACTCTCCCAGGGACTCCGCTGCTGGCCAAGTTGAGACATGCAGCTTTCAGCCCTCAGCCATCCTGGGCTGTGCTCTTGGACTTGCCAAGTGCTTCTGGCACTTACATTTTGTTTTATTAGTTCAAATTGCACTTCAGACAGGCCTTCCTGGAGCAGCTGTCTCAAGCAGTTCCCCATCTCTCACCAGCTGACCCAAAGCACTACCCCCTGTTTTATTCCTTCCTAGCATTGGAGTCATCTGAAGCTGTCAGTTTGTGCATTTGTACCTCCCCCCCCCCACACAGCCCCCACTCACCCCTCCCAACCCCCTACTAGAACACAAGCTCCTTGAAGGCCTGGGCCCTTGTTTTCCTGTTACTTAGAATTTTTTTTTATTAATGGTAATACTGGTTTACAACATCAGATAAGTTTCAGGTGTCTAATTTCACACCTCCTTGCTTTGTTGTATTCCTGGGGCCTGAATGGTGCCTGACATACCATGCATAAGTAAGGTATTTGTTAAATGAGAATTCATTCTAATATCAAGGTGCATTAAAAAGCCATTGTGGCCCTCCCTGGTGGCGCAGCGGGTTAAAGCACTGCACTAAGAAGCTAAAGCCACTGCAGCATGAGTTCGATCCCGGCCTGCCCCGGAGGTGACCATATGGCGCGGCAGACCTCTCCTGACCCGCCCGCTGCTCCCCTCAGCATTGTACTTCGTCGATCTGCCTGCTCTGCTCCGCACTCTGTCTCTGGTGAATCCTCTCACCACCCTGCACCTCTGGCTTGTATCCCAGTTCTGTATGTATAAATAAATAAATCTTTAAAAAAAAAAAAGCCATTGTACGTAAGTTTAAGTCCTTTTTCTAAGAGCTAAAAAAGCCTTTCCTGAAAAGGTGTGTATTTGCAAGTATTTAAGGCGACATGTCTGAATCTAGTCCTGGCCTGATTCCTGATTGTGCCCTCATATGTCCAAATGAATAATAATAATAACAAAATACAGAGAGAAACATGGATGCAATAATAACCAGGTTCAAGGAGTGTTCATACTTTATCTGACTTGAAGCTTTGCAGTGGGATGGGACTGATCAGGTGCAGGTGATGAGATAGGCATGGAGTAGTTAAACAGTGTGACAGGTGCACATATGTACTGAGAGAATTAGAGTAGACATCTATTTGAGACCCCACGAGAAGGATGGAGAATGCGTCAGGTATCTCAAGGGTTGGGGAAATTCATCTGCCCTCCATTGTAACACTGATAGCCTTGCTTCTGCTCTTCTGTGCTCTCTTGTTTCAAAATTTAGAAGTAGAAAGGACAGTGAATGGAACTGGACAAAGAATGCAGAGACAAGGAGGAAATCTTTCTCTCTTCTGCTTGACATGGCACCCTCTCTTTGGGTGCAGCTTGGAGTCTTTGGCTCATGTGTAGCTGAATACCTTCAATGTCATGGTTCATGTACACCAGGGGATGGGCCTCATAGCTGTCTGTGAACACTGGGTAGCAGGCTTTGTCCATGAAGTCTCCTAGATGGCTGTGTAGGAAGCAGTCCCTCTGCAGCCAACTGCTGTCAATGCCTCAATTTTGGTAGCGCCATGGAGTTGGCACTAATGTGGTCCTATGATGGATGGGGGCTCATGGGCAATGAATTTACTGGCATAACTCAAAAACCAGATGCATGCTCCATTTCATTTCTTTGCATGTAGGAGATACTCCTCAACCATTGAAACATGAAAAATAAAATGTGGTTGGTTTGACCTCAGAACCAAATTAAACTCCTTTTTTTTCTTTAAAGACTTATTTATTTATGCATACAAGGACTGGGGTGCAGGCCAGAGGAGTTCAGGGGGTGGGGTGGGTGAGAGGATTCATCAGAGACAGAATGGGGAGCAGAACAGGTAGGTCTGCTGAAATACACTGCTGAGAGGAGCAGCAGATGAGACGCAAGACAGGAGAGGTCTGCTGTGCCATGTGGGTCACCTCCCTGGTTGGGATGGAACTCATACTGCAGTGGCTGCAGATTGCTTCATAGTGCTGAAATGTAACCCCTTGTACCACCAGGGAGGGCCAAATTACACTGCTTCTTCCTCACTCTCTGACCTTAATACCAATCTTTGTGCTCATCTCTGTTTAGCTTCTTATTTTTTCTCAGAATGGACTTACTTTTTTTTTTTTAGGTCTACATATTTATTTATTCATTTATTTTTTTATAACAGTTTATTTTTACATAATTTTGTACTTTTTTTTTTTTCATCTCAATTGTAATCCCCGCCGGTTTCCCATCACCAAGTCACCGGTGTGCCATCACCGTAGTCCGTGCACTTCCCTCCCCATCCCCGCATTTTTGATCCCAGAATGGACTTACTTTTTTTTTTTTTTAAGATTTATTTTTATTTGTGCTTACAGAACTGGGGTACAGGCTAGAAGCTCAGGGGCGGTGAGAGGCTTCACCAGAGAGTGGGGAGCAGAACAGGCAGATGGACGAAGTACACTGCTGAGGGGAGCAGCGGGCGGGTCAGGAGAAGTCTGCCACACCATGTGGTCACCTCCGGGGCAGGCGGGAATTGAACTCATGCGGAAGAGGCTTTAGCTTCTCAGTGCAGTGCTTTAACCCGCTGCGCCACCA
>NW_004567115.1:27312600-27317778 GCF_000260355.1 Condylura cristata
GAGAGGTCTGCCGCGCCATGTGGTCACCTCTGGGGCAGGCGGGGATCCGAACTCATGCGGAAGTGGCTTTAGCTTCTTAGTGCTGTGCTTTAACCCGCTGCGCCACCAGGGAGGGCCTGGACTTACTTTTAATGGTGTTTTGGGATGGATTTCAAAAAGCATGTTAGTTAACCATTAGTCCTCCACTGTTGATTTCATTTGTGTGTGGCCCTGGAGGAGGGTGATTTTCTACTGTGGTTTGCCTGGGACAGTCCTGTTCACTGTCTCTTGTCCCAGCATCATAGTTATTAATAAGGATGTGTTCAGTCTTAGAAGTGTATCACTTTAAATGGTAAATTATAGGAGTCATATACTCCATGATGTTTTTTTCTCAACTTCCCTTTTTTGATAGGTGAATAAACAAACATTGTTTCCATCTCTGATGCCCAGATACTTGCGTGCAGTGTTTTGGAGAAGTGTTGCATGCAGTGTTTTGGAGAAGTGTTGGAAGAACACTTGGAGGAATCCTCACCCATCTTTCAGGTAGAGTCCTAAGTGGGACAACATTAAAATAAATCATTTGTAAATAGGCTGGTGACTGTGGTGTTATTGGGTCCCTTAGTTCTAATTGGGATTCAAAAGTTGTGGTTGCTATGCTTTCAAACATAGAATGGTTTGATTTGTCCACCAATCATGACGTTTCTGACTTTAAGAATAGTATTTCCATCGACACTGTTGGTGTTCTCAAATCCGGTTTAACTTCATGCTGTTTTCCTGGAGTGGCTCTCTGGATTTCTCTGGTCTTGGATGATGTTGGTCAGTTGATCAGAAAGGCAGTAGCTGGGCTCCTTGGTGCTTTTGTGAAATATTTTTAGCTGGACGATTGTTGATTTTGCTCCGATAAGATCTGGAGGAAGTGAGAGCCTATCACATAAGGGATGTGCTTGGCGTCACAGCCCTGGATGACCCTGACCTCGAGATGCCTTTGGGAGCAGCTCTGCAGACATTTATTATTGCTATTTGTTCCTATCCCATTAAAATGATTCCTCTCCTTCCTGCTTGGTTAGAATCTAAGAAGAGATTCTTCTGGGAGTTTTGTAGACTTCAGGCGAGGACGAAACACAACCTGATTTAGGGTCTGGTTTTAGTGCTGGTGTTTTCACGTTCTTGTGCCCATGTGGCAGTCGTCTGCCCTCCCTGGAGGTGGCTGTTGGCACCACAGCAATTTTCCTTTTAGGAAGTAACATTTCCTTTGAGGATGTGGAGGAAATTCTGCTCCCCATAACACAGATATGAGCTGGGCTTTGGTTCACACAACACAGGGACAATGACGCTGCCCTTTTTGTTGTGAAACTCCTTTAGAACCGGAAGCAGAATTCTCTTTTATTTAAACGAATTAAGTATTACATTGGGGTGGTGTTAGTGGGCTCACAAATAAAGAGGAGGGTATCAACAACTCTGCTCTGTGCTCTGTTTATTTGCAGGGGCCGTGTATGATCAGGGATGGAGAGATCAGAGAGCTATTTTTATATCAAATAGCAGTATTAGAGGAGAAAATCCATCAACCCTCCCATTGTAACCCAAGCACCAAAAGCTATGGCACTCAAATGCTGTTACTTCTCTTATCTCCTCTTCAACATTTCACTTAGTGCTTGTGTTTCCAGGAATTGGGAGTGGGGTAGAGGGCGTGCAAGGGATGGAGCAGCCAAGAGAGCAACCACTGGCATTGCTGATTTTCCATTAAATGTGGCTCCTTCAGCGCATTCTCATACTTTGATTCATCCAAAGTTTTGAGAAATGGCGTATTCTTATGAGAGGCTGAGAAAGCATCAGACTTAAATGCTGTCCTCAAGATGTTAATAGCTTTTGGGAAAGATGGAAAAGCAGCTGGTGTATGAGGGTTCTGAGAGGTGTGTGTGAGGTGAGAAAAGAAAGCAAGTATGGTAGGGTGAATGGGCAGTTTAACACCCTTAGAGGAGAGCTAAAATGAGCCAGATGGAATAGCTCCAGATTGGGTATTGTGCTAGGCTTGTTTAGGATATATTGTTTTTGAGGAAGTGTCAGTCAATAAGATTTACAACCATAAAAGGATTCTTTGTATTTGGTTAAACTCCGTTTTTCTGTGAAGGTACTATGCCACGGAGTGTTCAACCTCCCAGTTACCAAAGTGTCTTGAGGAGAAATAGGCCCCTTTTCATAACGTAACAGCCTTGAGTGAAGAGCTTTTGGATTTCTGACTGGAGTGATTTGGTCAGTCGATCAGAAAGCCAAGCCTCATGTTGGGTGGCACGCTCTTGTGCTGGCAAGAACCTCACATCCCCACACCCCGGCCTCCCTTTTTCCTTTCTCATACATCCTTAGGGTTTCAGAGTTTCCTTTTAGGACATACTTTTTTTTTTTTTTAGCTTGAAAACAGTGGTATTGATTTTGATGACATAGAATATGGAGAGAAGAGAGGGTTCACAGGGTGGGGTGGGGGTCAAGGAGGGCAGGTGTTAGAGGAAGGGCCCAGGCAGTAGTAGGATTGGGCTATCCCTTTGGGAGATTCTGAAGCCCAGTGCTTTTCTCCACAGCACGGTCTGTCTGGGCATCAACCCTGCCCAGAAGGAGCCATTAACACAGCAGGCAAGACATTTGACATATTGAGAGTGCTAGCTGATGAAGATGCATGGAACTGGAGGTGGGATGGGAGAAAACTGCATACACACCGAGGTCTAGAATGGAAAATCCTAGGTAAACAGAGGGCATCATCAGTGAGTAAGTTTGGCTGGAGGCTGAGGAGTATAAGGGGAATGGAAGGAAAGTGGGAAAGAGGCTTGGAGCAGATGCAGGCTAGAGTTTTGGATTTGATTCAGGCAGTAGATCCACTAACAATTATTTTTTTTGAAAGGCTATGATATGATCAAAGATTAATCCTGCAGTGGTACTTGGTGGGAGGAGGGACTTCTATCAGGAGACTGGCAGTGGTCCAAGCAGTATTTAATATAACATTTTAAAAAATCTGTGAAACCAATTAAATGTTTGCCATAATTAAAATTATTTCCTACAGCAAATAATTTCTCAAGTAGCGGAGCTATTTATGGGTGACATATAATAAGAATTCTCATTGATGAGTTGGCAACTTTAAATTAGTGTGTCTGTGCAGATTAGTTTGTATAGTGTTTGATATTATTGTCTTGTGAGCCAAATTGCTGGGTTCTAAAGCCAGCCTCACCACTTGTGAACCATGAGGCCTTGGGTAAGTTACTTAACCTTCTGTGCCTCAGTACTGCCACCTCAGATGGCCTTCATGAATATTATCGTCATCACCACCACCATCTAGTAACATTTATAATGAATTAAATCTCTTGCAGAGATGCAAGATTTTTTTTTTTTTTTTAGTATTCCAAATATACACCTTCTGGAGGGTGAGAGTAACTTACTCTCCATTCCATGATCCCATGGTCTTAAGCTCCTAGGAATTTATTTTCTTATCAGAATAAGAACGTACTTTGCGCTTTAGGATGCCAGAGGAGTTGAAATTCTCTTTGTCTCCTTTGTTCATGGACTCAGGATGGGCTGGTGTAGGTCATCATATCTGTCTTACGGAAGGAAAAATGAAAGGTAGAAGGTCAAAATGGGTACCTGCCAGTTGAATAAACTCTCTTTAAGATTCTTTCCTAGATATCCTAAGTACTTCCACTGTTGATTATCTTTATATTTGAGGGATGCCAGGGAAGACAATTTCCTCTAGGCATTTTTGTCTTTCCACCACTAAACTGGATGTTCTATTACTAAGGAAAAGTGGTTGGTTGGGTATGTGTGGGTGGCTAGTGTTCTCCTCCTCAGGGGACCTCTCTGCAGAAAAGTTACCTCAAGGGCTTCAGAGAATGTTGTCTATTTCTAAGGTAGCAATGATCATAGTTGCCTTTCCCTAGATCACCAGTTTCCAGTGGTCTAATTATTTAAGTTTGTATAATATCCTGGGGTTTTGCCTTTAAGAAATTGGTTCAAGTAAGAAAAGAAAACAGCAAAAAGATATGGGCACAAAGAAGGTTTTAAATTTATTTAGTTGTCAGCCGTGTTTGTGTGTGTGTGTGTGTGTGTGTGTGTATGTGTGAAACCTTAGTTTATATCTAAAGATACAGTATGTGGGTCATTTGCTCCTTGATTAATGTTTAGGAAAGCTTTCTATGTGGTCCACATCCTGCCCATCCACAGACAGGTTGGCAGTAATATGAAAACACAGTGAATGTCATGAGATACAGAAAAGGGAGGTGATAAACCTGATTATGAAATAAGACAAGAAAGCTTATCAGGCAAAGTTTATATACAAGGAAGGACCATGGCAACAAGTTTAGAATGATTTACATAACCTCAAGTTAGAGTCATGTTGAAAACAAACCCATGAGCACTGTCTGTTAAGATCGCACACCCAGGAGGAGAAGGGTAAGGTCTAGGGCCATATCTGCAGTAAATAATTCATGTAATTAAAAAAAAATTGGCTTAACCTCTTCATGCCTTAATTACTATTGTAAAATAAGAAACAATACCTAAGGTTAGATTTTAATTGTGGTGGAATATATGTAGCATAAAACTTACCATCATAACCATTTTAGAGTGTACTTGTTCAGTGGCATGAAATACATCACGGGGTGTAACTGGTCGCTATAATCAAGTTCAGAGCGCTGTCCATTCATATGTTGATGGACATTAGAGTTGTTTCCCTATTTTTGCTGCTATATCTATGGGGTGCAGACTTCTCTTTGAGCTAGTGATTGATCTCACTGTCTTCAGGTAGAGAGCCCGAAGTGGGACTCCGTCAGCCTACCTTTGCTGCGACCTTGTAACTTCCCATTCACTCTTTAGGCCCCAAAGTTCCAGCTTCCCTGAAAACTGCTCTGACCTTGTCGCTGTGACTTTTGAATTGCCAGACCTAGAGGCTCTGGCCTCATCTTCTTGGCTTTTTGTTCTGGCCGCATTTGGCAGCTGTTACCACTGCATTCTTGACCTTCCTCCTCGGTTCACCGTTCCCTTTATTTTCCCTTCCCCTTAGACAGTTTTCTGTTGGCATCCTGTGTCCACTCACCCTCTAATTCTCCTTTACTGTCTTCAGGTGAGGACAGCACCCACCATGTATTTTCTGATGACCCGCAACCCTTATTTCCAGACTGCCTCTTACAACTTCCTCCCTCCTGACTGCCTTGCCTACTTACTCTC
>NW_004567115.1:27318093-27327228 GCF_000260355.1 Condylura cristata
CTCCTTCTCCTCCCCACCCCCTGTAACCCACAGCTGAGGGTCACTAAGGCTGGGAAGCTGCAGCCTGGGGCTGCGTCCAGGTATTTTGTCCACATCCTTGTCTCTATCTGGACATTCTCTTCTCTGCTGCTAGAGCCTACAATGTGATGCGCTCAGATGATTAAAACTCATTCATTGCCTTGCTTTTGCCGTTGAGCCCCAATTCCCATGAACGTCACACACAAGCCCTCTGTGATCTGTCCTCTCCATCTGCATTGCCTGCCTCTCAACCCCTCACATTTCATTTTTAAGGAACACCAGGCCACTCAGGATTGCTTTTCATGCCTGTGTTCACTGGCATGCTGGGCTCTCTGCTTGGAGGGCTCTTTCCACCTTGCCTTCCTGGGAAATTCCTACTCATCTTGTAAGATTCAGCTCTATCAAAGCCCTCTCTGTCATAACGAAAGGAGCTGGTGCTTGTATGTGTCTCCTGTATGCCACTCACTGTAGGAAATACTGTATATGAATTAGCTTGCCAAGTGTTCCCAACTACTTTCATGTGGTACCTACAGGGTAGGCATCATTACAGTCTTCTTTTGTGATTGGGAAACAGTCACACAGAGATGTTAAAAGTCTTGGTCATAGCCACATAGCTAGCAAATTACTAACTGGGATCTGAAGGCATCCCAGACTTTGGGTTCTTAGTCACTAGAGCACCTTGACTGCATCAGACAGAGGTACCACTCCCTCCCTGTGCCAGCCTCTCCTCCTGACTCAGCACATCCCCACCATGGCATTAAGTATATTCCAAGCGTACAGTAAGCCTTTCCAGGGCAGATCGGCCTTTAAGTCATATGTAGCCTCGCCTCCAGGACCCTGGTTGCATGTTACGTATCCCAATCATCCTGTAAAGCACTGTCATGGGCACATACTCATCATCCTTTTTTTTTTTTCCCCCTACATCCTTGTTCATTTTTTGTACAGTATTTGATTTCTCCTCTCAGGTGTACACCCCATATTTCTCCCATCACCACAGCATCTAGGAGCCATCACCTTTGTCCCTTGTGCTTTTCCCTCCCCTTTTTTGACCCCTTTCTCTCTCTCCTATGTTGTATGCCTCAAGTCTATGATTTGCCTGTGAGTTTTGTCTCTTTCCTTAACCCTTTGTTCAGTTTCCCTATATTCCACCTATAAGTGAAACCATCTGATATTTTTCGTTTTCCTTCTGACTTATTTCACTGAGCATAATCCCTTCCAGCTCCATCCATGTTGCTGCAAATGTCATGAGGTTATCTTTTTGACTGCTGAATAGTATTTCATTGTGCATATATACCATATCTTCTTGATCCAGTCATCTATTTTGGAACATTTAGTTTGTTTCCATATCTTGGCTATTGTAAATAGTACTGAAGTGAACATAGGAGTGCAGGTATTTTTGTGTCCTTTGGGTAGAGCCTTAAGAGTGGAATTGCTGGGTCAAATGGTAGCTCATTTTTAGTATTTTGAGGAACCTGTACACAGCTTTCCATAGTGGTTGGACCAGTTTGCATTCCCACCAACAGTGCAGGAGAATTCCTTTTCCTTCATATCCTTGCCAGCATTTATTGTTTCCAGTTTTTTTTTGTTTTTTTTTTTTTAAATATGGGCCATTCTTACAAATGTAAGGTAATATCTCATTGTGGTTTTGATTTGCATATTCCTGATTATAAGTGATGTTGAACATTTTTTTTTCATATAACTGTTGGTCATTCATCTTTTTTTTTAAGAACAACTAAAGTAGACTTTTGTGGTTAAGGGGGAAATTTGGGAGAGAGAAAGTATCAAGATGACAAGGAATGGTGGGGGGGGGAATTGATCTTTTTAGAGTTACATAATTAGTCCCTTGAATCAAGTGTGAATTTTTTTTTTGAACATTAAATTCATGAAACTCAAGCAGATTCTATATTTGGTTTAGAATGCTGCTATCTCTGAAATTTCTGAGAGGGAAGGTAGAGAGTAAATGGATAGCTTGCAAAATAAAATAAAATAAACAAACCCCCAAAACCTTTGTTTATCCCCTTACTTGTAGGGTCAAGGATCAACTTCTATTAGCTGAGTTAGCTGAATGCATGGTTACTGAAAGCATATTCTAAGGTGTTAAACAGTTGGCCAACAACAGCTGAACTTGGCCTGCTGCCTGATTTTGCAATGCCTGATGCTTAGAGTGGTTTTACAGATGAATATTTGCAGTCCATATGATGATAGGAAACACTGACTCTACATCCCAATTAAGTGAAATGTTATCCCTCCCCAAAGAATTCTGTTCTACCTTATTAGTACATATATATTATATTCAATTGTTGTTGTTCTTTTTTGAATTTCATCAATAATGAGTGTTAGGAAATTTGCTTTCTTACTATGTAAGAACCTACATAATATCCTCAATTTGTCTCTTGGCCAACAAAGCCTAAAACATTTATTCTTTGTACATTTACTAGAAAAATATGTTGACCCCTGCTCAAATTGCTATTTAAATAGCAGTGTTATCATTATTGTCATTATGTATTATAACAAGGGGCTTATTAAAAAGTGTAAAATGTCTTGGGCTTGCTTGTCTGATTGAGTGGGATAAAGTTTATGAAGCATTGGGTCATAAGTGCTAAATGTTATTTTTCTCTTTCTTGCTTCTAGATCTAATTTAAGGTAATGGCTACAGGTATTCCCTGAAATTTCAAAAGTTCAAGTTCAGTTACATCACTTTGCTCCTTATGAAAGACCTACATCAATACCTGTTTTCCCTAACAGAAAGATTTCACTTTTATGACATCGTGAACCAAGAGTAGCATTCAACTTTGGTTTTGTAGCAGCTTTTGGGAGGCCCTGGCATGTCATCAAGCCTGGCCCCTGCCATGTTTCTTCCCCAGAATGATTTACACAGGCTCTCAATTTGTCATGGCATTTCTGCTTTACTATGTGTTAATGTGCTTTAGGTTTTTTGGTGTTATTTGGTATGATTTGTGTCTGGCAACACAGTTCAGTATTTTTCCATATAAGTTAAAGGGTAATAACTTATTCATTTTATGCCATTTGGTTTAGAAAAAAGTTTCATAGGAATACTTTACTTTCAGATAGCGGGGGAATCCTGTAGCCAGCAGGCTTGAGGGTAGGTCACTTAATACTTAATATTTCTGAACTCCATGTCTTAGGTCACTGGGGGGTTAGTCAGTAGTATTTGGGACAAACTTTGTAAAATTTAAGGTGGGGACAGAATTTTTTTCACACTGTTAAAAGACTCCAGATTCCTGATGACTGTGACATGGGATGGTGTGATATGTAACTGTTCATGATGGAGAAATGTGAAACTCATCAGGAGCCATAAGCAGTCCTTTCCACACCTTAAAAAAAGCCTATTCATAGGCTTATATCTACATGTATATCTTTCTTATTGCTGTTAGAGCTTTAAAGTCTTTAAAAATTTATATTCAGGGTGTTTTTCTGTTCTTTTTTCATTTTATTATAGAAGAAACTATAAATAAAACTTAACAATTCCATCGTTTTTCATTAGCTCTAATGGCTTTGTGACAGGATGAAAGCTCATGTAGTATAATGTTTGATTTTTTTCTTGCTCAGATGCTGCCAGGCTAGATCATTTAGAAATATTACAAAATCTTATGTACTGAAGGAAAATGCTTTGACTCCGAATTTAAAAAGAGTAAAACACAAAGACACATGTGCACGGTGTGATGTGAAACCTTAGTTACTTTTGGAAGCTGGTGTAAATTACACATGTTTCTTTGTTGTTTTGCTCATATTCATGATCTCTGCCCCAAACTTCCAAAATAATTTGAGAACTCTAAGAGTAAGCCTTTTTATTTCATCATGTTACGGATTTATTTTGAAC
The DNA here is from genome assembly GCF_000260355.1 of Condylura cristata. Lineage (NCBI taxonomy): Eukaryota > Metazoa > Chordata > Mammalia > Eulipotyphla > Talpidae > Condylura > Condylura cristata. Next base: position 27,321,953 of record NW_004567115.1, read on the forward strand.
TAAAACCTGCATTTCTTAGGATAGTATTCTGGAATCAGTTGTATACCTTTTAACCAGGACATTTTAGTCTGGAAAGAGTTCAAACACCATGTTTGTGAGGAAGAGAAGAGGTCGGAAGAGAGATTATAAAGTGTACTTATTTCGGCTATTAGTGACAAAACAGGGAATTAGGCCAAGACCCACTACGTTTCCTGGTTGAAATGTTTTCCTCTTGTAGTTTTTCAGGAGTAAAATTATACAAAAACTAGAATGGGAAGAAATAACAGAAGCCCAAGTTTTTATTTATTAAACTATGTTTTAATGAGTTAAATTATTTGCAGTTCTCAGGAATTTGAAACTGAGTCAGCGGTTTTAAGAAAGTAAGAGTAATGTTCTTTGAAAGTGCAATGAATTTCATATTGATATTTTATATGTGATTTCACATCAGAATTAGCATTGTGAGGTGATGTTGATATACTAGACTGTTAGTACCCAAGTACAAAGTGAGGTTGGGGGGAGCCACTGGTCCCCTCAGTGTCTGCTTTTCACAGGCGGGTGTCTTGGTGTGCCATCTTTGCTGCCTGGACAATGGGGCACAAATTTGTGTAGTGGCTCATTTTAGAAAATAACCTGTGAATTTGTGCGTGTTTCACCACTTTCTTCTTTCATGAATGTGCTTTTTCTTAAGACAGCTGCTGGCATTTGCTTAGGGCAAATTGGGGTTAGCTGAGTAACTATAGAAGGGCTCGGAAGCACATATTAAGGTAATCGATCACTTTTAGCAGTTTATTTAACATTTAGGGAAACACACACCTTTTCCCATTCTAGAAGAGCTTATAGTCTAGTGGAATAGTTCCAAAAGCCATAGTTTGGAATGCAACAGGTATAAAGACAGATCTTGCCTGCCCAGCACAGGCATTGTATTTGCCAGTCCTGGCCCCAGTCCCAAGTCAACACTACTGTGATCTTTGTTATATGCAGTTTCTGCTTTGCCTTTTAATATTTTTAGCTTTTTAAAATCAACTAAGAGAGTTGAGCTTTCTAAAGTTAAAGTTGGTCATTAAGATAATTCATTGATTTCTTGGAACAGTAACTCTCTCTATAAAAGAAGCATCAATTGAGGCTAGTCATTAATACTGTATTTACCGAACTGCAGTGGGTAGTTGCCAAAAACATAATCATTTTCTGGAACATTATGTTCTAACTCTAGTTTGTACATCTGTTGTATCTTTCTAGCCAAAAGGAAATATAAAGTTGTAAAAATATCAGGTGAGTTGAAGCTAGTTAGATAGTTATTTCAACTCCCAGATTTACTTTTGTGTGGTTAACCTGTTGGCTTAATTCTGGAAAAAATTAAAAATGTAAAATGTGTATTGAGAACGTCTGAGTGTATATTTGCTTAGTTCCTGAGTTCAAAGAGGGGCAGGTGGCGAATGCCAGTAGACTGGCCATTTCCCCCGGAGTGCTAAAGTGAGATAGGTGTCATGTTTGGTACATGTTTGGGTGACTAGAGCTGGGGTGACATCAGGACAGTTGCTGTCAACTGTTGGTGACCAACAGGTACATACTAAAGACCTAGGAGTGAATAAGGCCTCCCCATAGGAAAAGATGGCACCAAGGACTCAGCTCCCTGAGTCCATGGGGATAGGCTCAGTAAGGCATGCTGGAGACTGAAGAAGTGAGAGGAGGCTGCATTAGTCATGGCTCACACAGAGAAAAGCCTTTTAACACAAGAACAAAAGTCTTTGGAGAGTCTGAAAGCCAAATAGGAGATGATGAGGTCCAAAATTAACAAAAGCAGGCACGAATTTACTCGGGACCAAGAACTGAAAGTTAAGGAGGTTTTCAAAGTAGCTGGGACCATGGAGTCAGTGCTGGACTGACTAAACAGAGAGAGTGCAGTCTAGAGAAACCTGACAAAAGGTCAAGAAAAGTGAAAACTAGCAAGTGGACCATAGATCTGAGGTGTACAGTAAAGGAGGGGCTGGGGGGGCAAAGCAGGGGAGGGGATGGAGGGGTGAACATAAGGGAATATGGTGATGGTTCACGGGTGACACGGTGGCAGGGTGGCAGGAGAACTGTGAGGACTACAACAATGTAAGAAAAAAGTCTTACTTAATTCAAAGATAGAGAAAAGGTGGGCCCTCTCTGATGGTGCAATGGGTTAAAGTGCAGCACTGCAAGCAAGCAGCAGCCACTTGGGTGCCAGTTTGATACCCCCCAGGAGGTCACCCACATGGCGCAGCAGACCTCTCCTGACCCGCCCGCTGCTCCCTTCAGCAGTGTACTATGTCAGTCGGCCTGCTCTGCTCCCCACTCTGTCTCTGGTGAATCTTCTCACTGCCCCTGCACCTTTGGCCTGCACACCAATTCTTTATGCATACATAAATGAATCTTTAAAAAAAAAGATAAGGGAAGAAATACTTGAACTTCTTGCTCCCTCTCATCCTCCAGTCATTTGCCTGGAGTGCGCTGGAGTCAGTTGGCAGGTAAATCTGGAAAAGCTGAAGTCTTCAGGAGAAGCGCAGGGAATTGATCAAATAAAATGATGAACAGCCCAAAACATGAGGCTGGGCAGGGGTGGAGGGACTCCTCCTAAGTTTTGTGCTCACAGGAACCATAGCCTAGTGGATTCTACTGGAGCAGTAGAACAAATCTTCTATGAAGAGTTAAAGAGCCTGGAGTGTCTGGATTCTCTGACTTTCTAAGTTTCCTGCATTCCTGTGTTGGCAGTCTAGGCTTCATTATGTCCTTGGAAGTTCAAGGGTGTGGGTGTGTGGTGTAGATAGTAGGTGCTCTGTTAGTTTCCGGGGATTGTGTGAAAACTCGCTGCTGGCCTTTGTCCAGGTCCCCCCAAGCCTCCCGTAAATGGCTGAAGCCCTGTGTGGTTAAGTGATGGAGAATCCACGACCGTGAGCACTGACATACAGAGCAGTTCTGCATCATAGACTCCTTTTATGGCTTTGCGTCCTGGATGACCCCGGAGGCAGCAACTTTCTGAGTTAGTCCTGCAGATGCTCAGCCATGCATTTGGGCCCCTTTTGGTCTCTGTTTCTTTTTCAGTCACTCTTTATGGAGAGGTTGCCTCCTCCCCATCCCCATCATCAGTATCTCCATTATCATCAGAAGGGTGAAAGTAAAATATTGTATTCTCTGTATTGCAGAGAAGGGATGAGGTAAGCTGAGTTCAGCTATCTGTAGCAATCAAAACTACTATGTTTCAACTATTCATATATACCTGGGCTGTGTGAAGTGCTTCAACAGTTACACAGTGGTCCTCAAACTGTAGTGTGACTCAAAGTCCTCTACAGGGCTTGTGAAATGCAGGTGCTTTTGGCTTTGCAGCCTCCACTGAGTTTCTGATTCCGCAGGTCTAGCAGTGGGTAGAGGGACTGGACTGCAGATTTGTATTTCTCACTCGTTCCCAGATGTGTTTATCCCAGGGCATACTCTGAAATATGCTGCAGGAGTTCATCAGCTCTTCACACAGATACGTAGTGTCTCCATCCTGCAGGAGAAGCACTGAGGCTACAAGAGGTCACGCCATTAATCAAGGGCCACATGCCAGGAAGCAGGAGTGGAAGGCCGTTGGGAAGCTGTTGGTGTCCTGTGGTCTCTCTTTGGGTTACGGCCAGGTGTGAGCCATCACTAGGACTCTGGGGTTGTAGGACTGCGTGAATGGCTCCCACCTTCCACAACCAACCCCCTGGAAAGCCTGTGCAATTTGTAGTTTGGTTTGTACACCCCTAAAGAATTACTCAAATTTTACTCTGTGGTGAGAGTGAATTGGTGGGTTACATTAAAAAAAACAAAAACAAAAACCCCAACAGTGGACTCTATTTGTACTGGTCAGTGGCCTTTCCCTTAGGTACAAATGCCCCTGTTGGCAAATGGCGGCTGGGTGATTGAAAGCAGGGACAAGAAAGCCTGCCCCATGGAGTCTCTGCAGGAGCAGCTGACCTTTGCTCGGACTTCCCAGGCACCAGCTCCCAGGTTGGAACATTTGCTCAGACCTCTGCGTTCTACCTTTGGGTAGAAGAATTTTGTTGCCTGAAATTTTGCCTCATTATCAACCAAGGATGTTAGAAATAAAATCAGTCTTCCACATTGGTGAATGTTGCAGCCTCCTCAGTGACTTTCACGGAGTCAAGAATTCTCCCCATCTCAGACACCAACAAACTCCCTAATTTCTCAAATCACCCGTTGAACAAAACAGCCACTGGAAGACTTGGGACTTGATGGAGAAAATCCTTCCATGTTGGATTTAAATCAAATATTAATTATTAATTCCGAGTATCTTTATTGTTCCATCTGCAAGCTGCAATGTGAATTCCAGCCATGTATTTTTAAACAGTTCTATTATGATCAGGCAAATTTGAATATCTCATGTGGTTTATTACAAGTGGGCTTTACTTATAAGGGGAAAAAGCTGTTGAATGTATGCTTCGTATTTTTTCATTTTGGTAAACTGTAGCCAAGTTCCGAGTTAGGAGAAATGCGGGGTGTTTTACTGGTTAATAGTTCTATAGGTCACATTTGTAGTGGCTTCCATCATGTGTCCTAGCAGAAAGAGTGAGTTAAGACCCAAAGTAGAGAAATCTATGTCTTGGGACCTGAATTAGAGTAGAAAAATGGATCCATCTATATCAATGTAGGTAATTAATCTGGATAATAGAGATTTAAAAGCAGGCTTACTTGGCTATAAATGCAGTTAATGTTGCTGTCTGGAAAGAAAAGATGTAAAATGATATTTTATGTTACTTTAGGATTTTATTTCCAAAGTATCCATGTGTTAGTTGTCCAGGCAATCTATTAGAAAAAAACTGCTTGTGAGTTTTTATCAGAAACATAGTTTTATTCATATTCTGGTCAGCTATAGTTTTCCAGTTGTCTTTAAAACAAACTGCTGTGTTTTGCACAGTGGGTTAAATCCATAGAAAATTGTCACCTTTATTTTAGAATTTTTGGGTTGAGGCCACTGTCTTCTTTAGTCCAGAGTATGAGTATTTATTGCTGCAGAGCAGACTTTCCCAAACACAGTGGCCCAAATCAACAACAGTCACTTATTGAGTTTACAAATAAGCCATTTGGGCTGAGCTTGGCATGCGCAGTCTGTGCCATGCAGGTCAGTTGGGCATTGCTATAGAGGGGGCTCACAGAAGAGGGACCCAGGAGTCCCTTTCTGCCACGGCCTGGTGGGCAAGCTGTGGGATGGGAGGTCAGCTGAGGCTGAAAGCTAAAGGCCTTTCTGGGCTTCTTCACACTTCTAGATGGGCTCTAAAAGACATCACCACCCC
>NW_004567115.1:27327328-27336671 GCF_000260355.1 Condylura cristata
GCCCCAGGCAACCAAGCTGAGATTTGCTCCTGACAGCCTTGGAGTGCTCCTGGCTCTTCTGCTCACATCTGCTGGCCGGTCCTGAAGGGGCTAGAAGGGGAGGGGGCCACAGACTTACCTGTTGATGAGAGGAGTGAGTATCAGAGAGTTCAACAGCAGGATTTTAAACTGCCCCACCACAATGGACATTAAACTGTGGCACTGAGTGAGGGCTTTTGCTGACTTACGGATGGAGGGAGGCTGCCCGGTTGTCTGATTTCATGAGCTGAATGGCAGCTCACTTGGCCACCTGGATGGGCTCTGCCTGGTGTTCCTGGCCTTGTCCCTGGGTCGCTCCTGGGTGAGGGCAGGCCGTTGGAGTGGCAAGAATGGAAATCAGACTGCAGGGCTGCCAGGAATAATTGGGAGATGACAGTGTGGAGACAGCAGGGGTGGAGGATGTTAGCAGAGATGAGAGAAAGGGCAGAATCAAGACAGCAGCAGGCCACGAGAGAGGTTGCCTCTTCTTTTATCGTGTTTTTTTTTTTTTCTTTCTTTTTTTTCTTTTTTCGAGGATGGGACAGTAAAGGAACGAATACCAAGTGGGTGGTGGTATTGTTCCTGCTCACCTGTGTGACTAAACTGCTCCTGGATTTTCTTAAGTGCAAGGATCCTGGCAGGGTGCCCTAGGCAAGGCACTTGATAAACACTTGCTTGCTGTAAAACAAAGGAATTCCACTGGCAGAGAAATGTGGGTTGCTTACCACCTGCAGTGACAGCTTTCCTTCTCCTTCAGGGTGTGGTCTTTGCTGCCATTTTGTTTCACAACAGATAAGGAAACTTCCCATAACACAATGATGCTGTGGCCCTGCTAGGGACCTCCACCTCACTTTGTAACAAATTCTCAACCTGCCTTCAAAAGTCTCACCTCGAACTCCACCTATTTCCCATTGAAGCAAACAGTCCCCAGGAAGACATTAGGCTTGGTGGGCTTCGAGAAACCAGGGATCAAATATTGTCCTGGTCAAAGAGTCACTTTCTCCTGGAGTGCCAACTGCTCATCTCTAAACTGGGGCAGGAGCCTCTCCTTCAGGGGGCCGTTGTCAGTGAGGCTTGTGAAATCCATCACTCTTAAAAACGATTTCCAAATGGTAAATTGCAGAGCACCATAGAACTGTAAAGAACTGATTATTTGTGGTCTTGTGGGCCAGTGCGGGTGTTTGGTTTTATTAGAGACCTGGCTTTTTCTCCAAGGGTCATACAGTATCTGCTTCAGGCACCTCTCCATTTTTGACTTATATAAGAAATTGCCTTGGAAGTGTCAGCAAAGGAACAATTGCAATGATTTTTTTGTCTCATGATCTACAGTTGTAATAGACACAGTAATGGCAGTGCTTGCTCTGTGTAGTCTTGTTCTTTCTTTCTAAGGAGTAAAAGGGAAAAAGAAAGAAAGAATAAAAAAAAAAAAACCAACAAGCCAACACTGAATAGAGTAAATAATGGGAGAGTGGCATTTCAGTACTGGAACTGTATGTCTTTAGATGTCAGATTTTCTCTGACACACGAGAAATGGCTGAATACATTTCAGGAATTACTCATGTTAGTGTGGGTTAGCATAGAGAAGGCAATGTAGTACAGTTGATAATTTGTGACAGTTAACTGCGATTTGAAAATAATTTCATTTTTAATGATTTGCATTACATCTGCACAGCACTCACATTTAGATGACTGCTGCAATGTGTCTGTGTATAATATTTTTTTGGTAAGGCATTTCGTTCAGAGCAACTACAGTCTTTTCTAACCCAAGACTTCTAATGGGGACAAAGGATGAGTCACAAGTTCCACATTTATTTTCTGGGTTTTCTGCTTAGTAGAGGAAGTGTATGTGTGTCCAAGTGATCACATGTAAAGATTAATGCTTAAATGTTTTGTAGGGGATTTTGTTTAAGATGCCTAGCAGAGAACAGCTGATTGGTGGTTTTGAGTTTTATTCTGGTAAGTGGAATTCATAAATACTATCAGATTCTGTACAGTTTTGAAGTTCTTAATGCCAACAGGAGTCCTGAGACCATGAATATATCCAGGCTGCAATAATAGATGACATTTGGGTAACCAGGGGCACTTGAAGAGTGTTTGCATTTCCTAAGTGTGCTGTCTGTGCTCTGTACAGTTTTGTCCCTGACACCGAGGTAAGATACAGATGATAGAGCCAGGCATAGAGTCACAAAAGGGGACAGACGAGGCTCACCCTACCCTTGGCCGCATAGCTTGTCTGGAAGCACCTGAATCTGTTCCCTGATGTCTTTTTCTAGGGGGCTTAATGGATTGGTGCTGTCTCTCTTACAGTTGCTGCCTTCCAGAATGCTCTTCCCTGGCTAACTTGTCTTCTGCAGCACTGACTGTGATGGTGGATAAGAATGGAGGGGAGGAAGGATGGTGACAAATCCCAGACTGTTAAGCAGCCTGATAGATAATTGCATATGCATTGAGAGTGATGCTTAGCCCCGAGGGCATGTGTGTTTTGATTTTTGTTGTCTTTTGCATTTTGGGGACTTCTCTGCTCTGTGATCTTGGTGGACGGAAGGCATTTCCTCTGACTGGGCACAGACACATCCTAGCTCCACCAACTGGAAGCTCCTCCGTGGAGCTTTGCAACTTGAAGAACAATGCAAAAAGAAAAATGGTTAGATGTGTTAGTGCTGGGGCTTAGCACTCCATGGGGCTCTGATCTGCCCATGCACAAATAGGGAACTTTTGCCAGTCTCCTAATTTTTCCCCAAGGTGGCAAGCGTTAGTTTGATCCTGGTTACCGAATCCCGACTGATATGGAGACTCCTGGGGTCTCCAGTTGGTGTTCGTTTCATGTTCTCTTTTGGCCCTCTGGTTTTGGCTGTCGTTGCTGGTCTCTTTTCTCCCTGGGTGGAGGCCCAAGCCAAGAGCTGATGTTTCCCATCCACCATTAGCTAAGGTGGTTAACGGAAGGAACTCATCCCCTTGCTTTGTTGTGGGTGGTTGAAGGGCATTGTTCCTGTAGTTCTACCTTTGTGGGACGCTTCATTTTCCCCATTGTTTTGAGGGCGGAGTATCGGTGGACCCGAATCATTTAGCTTCATTGAGACCATCCGCATATTATGTGCAGGTGATGGTGATGTCATGACTTCAATGAAGTTCGGTGCTTTGCCCAGGAGTGTACAGCTGTTCACTGGCAATAGTAGAACTCTCACCCAGGCCTTGTGACTCCCAAACAACCTCTTTCTGTCCACTCAGATATATAGCCTTGTAACAAAATGGCCTTCATTGAAATACCACACCTTCCAAATTCAGGAAGTTAGCCACTAAGTTAGAAAAGAGGAACCTTTGAGCAAGAGAGAGCAGTGGCCAGCTGGTGTGTGTGCCTGGAGCAGTCTCATTCTGAATTCCTTGGGTGCCCGGCTTCAGTCTCATCACCTGGGAAGATCAGGTGGCTGAACACCTCTGACTGTCTACTAAGACACACTGGGCTCTGCAGTGGTGTAATCTTGACCAAGAGTGGAGTGGGATTGTCCTGGTATCATCGGCATTGGTGATGTTGTGGTGAGCATAACTGCCTTCCTTACTGAGGACTGATGGTCTAAATCCAGCTCATTCAGCCCCACAGAGCAGCAAGACAGGACCCAAAGTGGGTACTTTATTTTGGGATTTTTTTTTTTTTTAACAGAGCCACATAATACTAAATTAAGAACTAGTTGAAATCAATTCGGTCATCAAATAACTTGTTTTTCCTTTTATTTCTCAAATAGTATGTGCTTACTGCTGATGGATTACAAAATACAAATAAAAAAAAAGTAAGGAAAAGTCAGAAATACAAATAAAAGAAAGCAAAGGAAAAACTGTCATTTTGCCATAAACCTTCTTTCTGTTGTGTGTTTATTACCATGTGTTAGCGACTGTTCTTAGCATTTTCACACACTTCGCCTCATCAAGTCTGCTTGCTTTGCGAGGTATTAGAATCCTCTTTACAGAAAAGGGGACAGTTTTAAGGGATCTGTCTCATCTCAAAGGCTGTGCTCTGCGTCAGAAACCTAACAGTGTGGGTTAGTTACACCACATGCATGGTGATGAAGGAATCACTAGGTCTCACCAGCACCTCCCCCACGCCCAAGTGTGTTTGCGAAGCAGTGAGTGGACTGGGAGGTTGTGAGGATCAGGTTGGGAGTGGGCGTGGGAAGTGTGGAAGTGGGTGGCAGCAGGTTGTGAGGGGCCTGCCGCTTAGGCAACTTTTATTCTCTTTGGGAAAAGGAGTATAAAATTTGAATACCAAATAAGATACAAAAGTGAATATTTGCATAGAATGAGAAAAGAACACAAGCAAGCACTGCAGCTTTGGAGACTCAGGTCTTTTGTTTATCTCTTCTGAGTTCTTGAGGCAGTTGACCAAAATAAGCTAAGGAAAAAGGCTTCCTGCTGGAACCTGGCAGCCCCAGTCCTGGGGCCAGCATCAGGTGGAGTGGGGGACAGTGTATGGGGTAAGAAGTTGGATCCCAGGTGTGGAGGGGGCTGGGGGAAGCTCTTTTCCAGTAGAGTGACCTGGAGTTCTGGAGTCATCCCAGCTGGCTGACACAAAATTCCTGTCCCATTTCCAAGACAATGATATTTCTTTTCATCATTTGTGAGTTCATGTTTTGTCTCTTTGTTAGATACACAATTTGAGTTTTAGAGTAGGCATCTAATTTATTATCAGTATTTCCCCCCAGATCTTCACCCATTGCTTCTATACCATTTGTTAACTAATTCACTTTTCAGTTGATTTGACATGGGCTCTTTACCCTGTATTGAAATATATATACTTGTGATTGACCTGTTTGTGGGCCATTCCACACTTAATCTTTGAATTTAAGTTTAGATATATATTTTTTTAATATCTGAGAGGGTAAGGAGGGTAGGGTCTTGCCCTCTTTTTCTCAATAGTGTTTCTTACATGTATTTTATTATTTCAGGTGATATCTAGAATCATTTTTGCCAACTCCAGAAAAAATTATGTTGGCATATGGTAACTTTAGTATTAACTTTTGGTTAATTACTAAAGATGAAATCTACGTAATACTAAATACATTTATCAGAGATGTGGCATTTTTCTTCATTATTTCCATTTTCCTTTTATGTGCTTGGTGGGGGTATTTTTGGGGGGTAGATTTTTAATTTTTGTTATGGAAGGGCTCTTATATCCCCCACCCACTATCTTTCCCACCTGATTATTGTTGGTACGTAGGAAGGTTTTTAAAAAGAGAATTTGACATTTTACTGAGCTCTTAGTAATTCTAATAGAATTGAACTTGTCAGGCCTTTTTAACTCATTTCCACTTTTGGAGACCCTTTTTGGGAGGGTTTTCTGATGAGTAGAATCCTGGTTAAAAGCTACAGTGACTTGCCTCCTGGCCATGGGAGGTGGCCAGGCCATGGTTACCTGACCAGGCAGGATCCTGAGCATAATAACCGACTGAGCGAAGCCCAGCACTCGTCGAGTTTATCATGCTCATTGAAAGCCTGACCAAGTGTGAATCATAGTATGGATCACATCACACATTGATTCTTCCCCTTTACCAGATATTGGGCATGCTGTCGTACCTGTCTGCTATCAAGCACCCAGTCAGTGTGGCCTGGCAATGGTGCTTCTGTTTCTCCGGGTCGTAAGGAAGATGTCATGCATGGGGTGAACTTGTTCTGTGTGCCCCGTATAAAGGACCACACCAAACTGCAAGAGTCATAGGTAAATAGAAGTCATAGGGGTTTCTTTATATTTGTGTTAGCTGGTTGGTGACGTGCTATTGGGTTTTTGGGGGTACCATGCTTTATAGCTCCTGCCTCTGAGGGTAGCACAGGACTTTGTTACCCTTTAAATGTGCTTGCCAGGAAGGCTGCTTAAAATCAGTATTCAGTTGTGGGCAGACAGGCTTGTATTGGGTAGGTAGTCTTTTCTTTTTTTTTTTTTAAGATTTATTTATTTATGCATATAAAAGTTGGGGTACAGGTCAGAGGTACAGGGGGGTGAGATGATTCACCAGAGACAGAGTGGGGAACAGAACAGGCCGATCTATTGAAATACACTGCTGAGGGGAGCAGCCAGTGGGACAGGTGAGGTTTGCCACACCACGTGGGTCCCCTTCCTGGCATCACATTTTTGCTGCATTGGCTGCAGATAGCTTCATAGTGCTGTGCTTTAACTCTCTGTGCCACCAGGGAGGGTCCTGGGTAGTCTTGCTTTAGGCTGTTCTGTGCTGAATTATTTGGCGCCCAGTAACCTGAGACTTGCATGTAAGACTTATCTGTGATGGATTTTGACCTTTTCTTGAACATTAACTTGTTACAGGACAGGGAGAGGGGTGCCACTGAACCCCCAAACCTGCCTGCTCCAAATAGGTTCTGCCATCCACTGCATCAAGACAAAACTTATAAAACTTTAATGAAAAGGGACTTTAATACAGTGAGTATACACTACAGAAGACAAAGAATATAATGTCTAAATCAAACACCTGAAGTTACCCATCTCCTCATGGGCAAAAGTCAACCCAAAAGGGGTTGGCCCAAAGCAAGGCCTGAAAGCTGCCACAAGACTAAAGCATCTTCTGGCCGGGACCCATAGAAAAGGGTCAGAAATGGCCAGACAAGTCTGGGAAGAAAAGAGCAAAATCAAAATCAATATAAACATGGCCACAGTCACCTCCCTACAGGTCTGTCATCCACATCTGCCTTAACTAGTCTAGGGCCAGGAAACAAGCATGGTTTCTTCATCACATGCTTGCTGCTCCATGTGGCTTTCAGGTCTCCTTCTGGTTCTCCATCCTGCTGCTGCCTTTCTCTTCAGATTCCTTTTCTTCTCTCTTTTTCTCTCCTCAGCTCCACCCTATTGTGGGTGGGGCAGGAAACCTGCAACTTCCCCTTTTCCTAGGGACCACCCTGTTACAGTTTCACAACAAAGCAGCATATTTTGTGGGTTCTAAACCCCAGTGTGCCTTAGTGTTTTCCTTCAGGAACCAGAGCGGTATAGTGACAACAGGAGTCATCTTTGTGATCTCGTGTGTGGGTGTGGCATAGGGAAGTGATCCCAGTGGGAGTGAAATTTGGAGAAGCTTCTGTTTGGGGAGTGCTCAAAGCCATTTTATTTCTAATTAAGAAGTGCCCTAGGATGAGAAATAAGTTAGGCTGCCAGCTCATTAACAAACGTTCTGATTAGACTACCTTGGCATGTAACCTATGCGAGGCAGGGAGAAGGGAGACAGCAACACCTTTAACATTTGCTGGGTCTGAGGCAGGACTACGAAAGGATATGCAGATATGACGTGTCCAAATAAGTGTTTCAAAGTTCACCTAGATTTAAAGAAGTTCTTTTCTCTTACCTTAATCAATATAACATCATAATGACCTGGAAAACCAGGTTGAGATTAGAATTCTTGTCCTGAGGATTCTTGTCCAAAAATCTCCCATTGCTATAGGAAGACAGCTCTGGCCACAGGTGCCAAGTCCGTGTGGTCCTGCTGCAAATGGGCTTCCTTGTGCAAACTGCTGATTCATCCATTGTTGAGAGACTAGACCCAGGAAGAGGCTTGAGCAGGTAGTGAAGCAGGCCCCATGGACCATAGTGTAGTCTTGGAGATGGGACAAGGTCGGAGATGGGACAAGGTCTGCTGTGATGGATGTGGCATGACTGGATGAAGTATGAGCAAGGCACCTTAAACATGGTGCCCATACCATGAACCCAGTCCCTGTCCAACCTCAGATGCACAAGGTGGGTGATGGAGATAGGAAGTACAGATGGAGCAGGTGGGAGTTTGAAACTCCTTGTAGGGCAGGTGAGTTGATACCAAGCACCCCCGACCGAGGCCTCTGGGACCTGCCAAACTGTGATCTTAGAAACGCCCAGTTATTTCTTCTGAGGTGTGGCAGTGTGCACACAGATTGTTCCTGAACTGATGTAGGGGAGGATGCTTCAGTCCCCATCTTAGATTTGTCTTCTTCCCAGTGCCATTTCTTCCTTATAAGGTGGCTTAAGTGTTGGTGATGACAGCGGTCATGAGAGAAGCCAGCAAGGGGGGGCTGGTTCTCATTTTTGCCTCAAACCTCCCTCACCCCCAGCTGCTTAATACCTAGCTTCCCACTTGATTACAACTCATTTTCCATTCCTCTTTTTGCCCCAGAATTTCTCTCTTCCTGAGGCTTGGTGGTGGTGGCTTGGCAGGGGCAGTAGGGGGCTTTCAGGGAGGACGGGGAGATAGCCCTTGTGTCCAGTGAGCTCCTGTGTTACTATTATAGTAGTACTATATTCAGGTATTTTACAAGTTAATGGGATTTTGTGGGTTGACATGGTAACCTAAATGTCTCTAATGACATTTTTTTTCTATGGAGAAGAAATGTGTTCTCAGTTTGAAGTAACTGATTTACGAATGAACTTTCAGAACAAAACGTGTTTGTCATCGTGGCTGTTATTTTTAGAATTTTGAATCTGAAGGGCTCTCTGTACATAGTAATTGAACTGAATCAAATCTAATCTATGCATTGGGCCCCTCACAGCCCTGAGAGTCTGTGATTTTAGACACCTCCCTTGATTTTAGAGGTGAAGAAATGGCCCTGAGAGACTATGAAGTGATTTGTATAAAGCCAAACACACACCAGGTGCTCATTCCACCTTACTGCCCTCTTCTTTTACAACAGGACACAAGAGAGCCATTCTGATTACTGGAGGATGTGGGGGTGTCAGCAGGTGTTTGGGCTAGATGGCTCCTGGAGACATGTAGGGAGCTGGGTGACCTTGAACCTCGCCATGGTGCCCTATCACCTGTGCACAGAGGAGCCTTGGATACAGTTGTCGGCACCACGAGTGCTTGTTAGATTTCATACATGTGACCTTGTTAGAATGAGAAGATGTTTGAAGAGAAGCAGCAAGAACCATAGCTTTTAACATTTTGATGGTGGCAATAGGGGTCATTTAATCAGTGTCCTCAAAGAGTGTCCCTATCTGTATTCTAAAATGAGGTTGATACATGTAAAAGAATGAAGTTGAATTCCTTTCTAACCCCATGTACAAAATAAATTCAAAAGAGATTCAAGATTTAGGTATTGGACTACATAGAAGAAAACATTGATGATGTGTTTTATGACGTCAGTGACGAAGATGTTTTTGGATACTTGACCCTAAAGCAAAGAAAATAAAAGCAAATTAAACTATTGTGGTGACTTCCGATTGAAAAGCTCTTCCAGAGCAAAAGAAAATATAAGTGGATTAAAAGACATCCTATTGAATTGGAGAAAATGTTCATATACTACAACAACTGAAAGGGGTTAATATCCACAGGATATAAACATCATATTCATTTCAACAATAAAAAAAAAA
>NW_004567115.1:27338341-27348470 GCF_000260355.1 Condylura cristata
CAACCATAGACCAGAGACATTCTGTGGGGGTGGAGTGGGGAATGGGATCAAAAACGGGGGGGTGGGAGGGAGGGAAATGCACGGGACTATGGTGTTGGCACAGGGGTGATTTGGTGATGGGAAACCTGTGGGGATTACAATGGAGATGAAAAAAAAATGTGCAAAATGATGTAAAAATAAAGTTTAAAAAAAAAAACTCAGTAAGTGGGCGGCAGATCTGAAGAGACAATTCACAGAAGATGATATCTAGAAGGCCAATTAATATATGGAAAAACGTTCATACTCAATTTTGAAAAGGGAGATGCAGGTCACAACCAAAATGAGAGATTATCTCATACTTGTGAGAGTGACAGATGTTAAAAAGACCCCCAGGCACCAGAGAGGATTTAAAGAATGAGCAACTTTAATACACTGTTAGTGGGGATGTAAACTGGGGCAACCTTTTTGGAGAGTGATTTGGAGTTACTTTAAAATAGCTGAAATTGGAAATACCATGTGGCCCAATGATGTCCATCCAAGAACATGAAGCTGTCAGCTCAGAGCGTCACATGCTCCACAATGTTAACTGCAGCAGTTTTTACAAAAGCTGGGACGTGGAAACAACCCCAGTGCCTGCGGATGGAGGATTAGATAAGAAGCTGTGGTGTACATACACATTGGAATATTTTCAGCCATAAGAGAGATGAAATTTTGCCACTTATAGCAAAATGGATGGGGTTTAAGGGAATTATGTGTGGTGGAGCAAGTCAGGATAACAAAACCGAGATTGGATGTTTAAATAGCAGATGCTTTGACAAAGCAAAAGACAAAGACGAACAGACACTTATAAATGTAATGAGGCTTTTGCAGTTGGGGGGAGAAAGAAAGGGCCAAAGGTTTGGGGCAAAAAACAAAAGCAAAATTGATTCTTCTAGATAAAAGAAAACCAAAACATTGCAGGAGAAAACATTAGTGGATTTAAAGACAGAGATAGAAATTATCACAGATGAAACAGAGAGGAAAAAGTAGGAGGTTTATCTGCTCTTGGAACTAAATTGTATTTCTTATGGTTTTGCAGTAGTTTTGCATTTCCTTACCTTTAGGAGTTTCAGTATATAGAAACTAGTTTCTTCAGAACTTTGAGATTTGTTCTCTATATTTTTGATTATATAACTTTTGTGAGGCCTTTTCCTCTTCTGGCTGGTTCCTGGTGGGTCAGGATGACGTGCCCGCACTGAACACCAGCCTGGACTGCGTAACCGGCTACTCCTGCGTGGCTGCCAGTCTTCCCTGTTGCTGTGGTCGGCACTTCCTGTCGCAGCCAGGGGTCTCTTCCTAGCTGCTCCCTAACAGGTTTTCATGCTTTTGGTATCTCTTCCTTAGTTTGTGGGTATTGCTATCAGTCTGGAGGAATCTTTTTCCTATTCTGAAAACTCTCCTTTATGGGACGAAAGGTACAGAATTTTTTCTTTCTTTTTCTTTCTTTTCCAGATTTTGGTTTCTTACATCTTTTGAACCCTCTCTGCCCCTGAGTCCTTTCAGTTGTGTCTTTTCTCTTAACCTTTTCTAGCCATTGCTTGTCTTGGGCCTTCTTTTCTTTGTTAGCTGGGGCCTGGAGATATTTCTTAAGCCTTTTCACCCTCTCTCTACCTCATTTGTATCAAACACCATCAGTAGCTGCTCAGCTGACCAGGACTTTTTGACAGTGAGCTCCCCTTTCTGTGGCTTCATCTGGAATCTTTTTTTTTGTATGTTCTGTTGTCGGTTCTTGGTAGAACTTCTGGCCTGGAGTTTCCCTGTCATTCTCCCTGCCTTTGTCTGTTTGCCAGGTTTCAGTATTCCACTCTAATTCACACCAAAGATCTCCTCGAGGCCACAAAATAAATACACAGAGATCTTGATACCTCCTGTGTGTCCCTTTGCCCAGAATGCTGGTGAACCAGCTAAAGTGTTTGCCTAGTGTTTGGATGGAAAACAGTTTAGGAAATGTGTTTCTAATGTGGCTCTGTAGTGTTGTAGTGGGAGAGAATGCTTTTCAGATCACTTCAAAAACCTTGCCACCTCTGACTTTTTGTGTAATCTCCTGAGGGACCTACCCACCCTGCTGAATTTCTGAACCTGAGCCACTGTCAAGCTTCAGAATGACTTTTCCTACTTTTCCTTTTCTCCAACATCTCATACCAGCTGGTGAACTTGCCTCCTCTTGCATAGTGAATGCACCTTTTCTATGTTAAATCTGTAAACCCACCAGGAGATTCCAGCCTGGGCTTTCCTGTCTGCTAAAATGTCCACACTCTTATCTACATCCCCACAAAGGCCTGCCCTTCTCTGGCACTGGATTCTATCCTCCGTCATTCTCCACTGACATTACTCAAAAGCTGTTTCTTCTCTCTCTACACCATTAATTTTTCTTATTCTATTGGATCAGCCCCATCAGCATATAGAAATATCTTCCAGCTTAAAAAATATACTCTTTACCCACTCTGTGGCCACCACACTATTTCTCCTCTCCATTACTGTAACACTATAGAATTATCTACATTCCCTTCCCTACCTTCCCCCTAGCTTGCCTTTTTTTTTTTTTTTTTAAACAAGTCGTTTTAAGACCTTTTACATTGTCAAATACAATGACTGGATCACTGTTCAACTCATAATGGCAATCAGCAAGGCACAGTCCTTCCTCTTCTTGGTTTTCTTCCCTTGGTTCCAGCGCCTTGATTTTCAGTCCTTTTCTCTTTTCAACTTATTGTAGATGGTTTCTCTTCTTCATGCCAAAGTCTAAACACTGGACATCTCCAACTCAGTTGTCAAATCCCTTTTATTCTCTCTCCACTCTCTTTGGAGATGTTTTTATCTATTTCCGTGACTTCATTTCTTCAAATATTTATTTTTGGTCTTAATGTCTTTCTGTGTTCTTTCTTGTATTGCAGTGATATATATTAGATTTTAAAATAGTGTTCCATAGTTTCCTGGGGCTGTGTTTAAATTAAAAAAAAAAAAAAAAGAGTTCTTTCTGTTCTTCAGATCCGGTAATTTCCATTGTGCTTCAAGTGTGCTGACGTTTCATCTGTCATCTCAGTTCTGCTATTGAGATGATCCCATGAGTTTTTGATTATAGATAAGTTTTGTTTTCAGTTCCATAATTTCCACTTCGTGCTTTTTGATAGTTTCTCATCCTCTGCTGGGACGCCCAAGTCTTCCACTGATTTCAATAGCATTTCAATGTTCAATAGAGCATTGCTAGTTAGCTGCTTCCAAGCCTTTGGCGATTCTACTCTTGGGGTCACATTGAGGTTGGCGTTCGTTGATTGTCCTTTCCCATAAACTTGTCACATTCCCCTGGTCCCTTGTACACTGAGTAATTTTGCTTTGTCCTGCACATGGTAAATATTATGTTTTGTAATCTTTGGGTTCTTTTGTAATCCTGGCGAATGTTGGGGGATTTTGTTTTAGCAGATGTCAGCATGGTTTGGTCTAGGCCACAGCTCTCTTACATCCTGTCTGGATAGTAGTTCTAAAGTAGGTGAGCTGTCAGAGTCTCTGGGTCTGTCCTGCCTATGCAACCCAATTGTGAGCCTGAGACCCGGGTGGGTTCACATGCAGAATTAGGGGATCTCCTTCTTTAGCTGTCTCCTGTCTGTGGTTTCACCCACACATGTTTGACTCATAAGAGTCAGACAGATGAGTTTTTTTTCTGTCAGATTTATCTGACTGTGGACCTGTATGACTGGAACCCACAGCTTCCTCCCATTTCCACACTATCATCATCTCTTACCTACAGACCTGCAATAGCCTATAATAGCCTCATAACTGCTCTCCCTACTCCCACTCGGTCCCCCTTGGTGTGTTCTTCACCCTATAGTCAGAGGCTGCCAAGCTTTTGTTTAATCCCAGTCCTCATCAAACCACTTCTTATCTTACACAGCATAAAAACTAAAGCGTCCATGGTGATTTCTAAGGCCCTAGGTGATCTCTATCATCCCTCATTCTGCTTTCTATTCTGACTCTAACCTCACAGCTCTGGTGTTTTTCAACCGTCTTATTATACTTCTACCTGAGGCCTCTGCACTTGCTATTCCCCCTGAAATATGCCTCTATCAGGTATTTTCAAGACCCTCTTTCACCTACCACCAATCTTTGCTGAACTATCACTTCCTTTGAGAGTCCTCACTCATGACTCTTTAGCCCCTAACATGTTCTGTATTTGTTCATGTCTCTTCTTATTAGCATAAGCTCTTTGATGATAATTTCTTTGTATTTATTTTTTCAATGCTGTATCTTAGGTCACTAGCACAGTCATCACTCATTAAATATTTCTTGAATCAGTTGGTTTGTTCATTCATATTTTTCAAGACAATATATTCAGAATGTTTCTTCACAAAAAAAGGAATTTGATAGTTACTTTCTAAGCTTTTCCAAAGAAAGGATTGAGACATTGTTAATGGTGGTAAATTTTCAAGAGTTTGGCATGTTCAAGTCTGCCTTTAGGGTATGGAACATTTGTCTTGGTGGAAGCAGATGAATTACTCTTTGATTATAACATACTTGGACTAGGTGCTTGGTTCCCACAGGACCATTTTTCTAAGGTGAGCTGCAGGAGTCAAAGGTGAAAATACTCTTGTGTCCACAGTGCATTTGAAAGACCCGCAGAACTAGGACATAGCAAGGTGAAGCCTGTGTGGCCCACACTGTCCTTAGCCACTTCAGCCTCATTATACCTGCCTTGTCGTTTTACTGTAGCCAGGTCCATGATTGTGATTGATGGAGTGAAGAGCTGTTTTGCAGATACATAGCCCCTAATGGGAGCAATTTGAAGCAGTCATTTGCTGTGTCCAGAATTCTCATGTCTATTTTTTTAGCACCTCTGCAGTACAGCCAGGTTGGTGGTGAATATATAGTAGGTGTGTAACTCCAATAGGAAACTCAGAAACCCAGAAGACTCTGAAATCCTTATCACCTTTGTTCTTGGCATCCAATTCCATTTTTAGTGCAGCTGGTAAATGTCCATGTGGGTTATTCACTAGAAGGATGTTGCCAGCCCAGGGTGTGAGTAACCTCTGGTGGTGAGGGTAGGAGGGCATTTGCCTCTGGTTCTTTCTAGGTCTACTTTGTAAGTTCGGAAATCCTTTGAGATGCCTTTCTGGATTTACTTCTAACTTCTGAAAGTGAATTCTAGGTAGGAGGATGTTATTCTAAAAATGAACTATTCTACTTAGAGCTCAGATGTTCCCGTTACTCAATGATGAAGTTACTGCTCAGTAGCATGGCCCTGTAACAGATCAGTTTAGGTGGTCGGTCACCTGCAGGTCCTGTTGTTCTTTTCTTCATTTTTTTGAGTGCATCAAATAGCATCTGACAAGTTTTATGCACATCATTTTAAGGCTTTCCCTCCTTATGGGATAGTATAAATTTTAATTTTTGATGAAATTTTAAGTTTGATTAATTTAATAATCCATGGTTGGGATTTGGGTGAATAGAGGTTTATGAACTAGTGAAAATTTATGCTTCAAGAGCAAGGTGCTATATAATTGTTGTCTTTTCATAACTAGGAAGAGGGAGAATAATGGAGGTATTTTCTGTGCGGTCTCAATGTGCTATTTTGTGTTTGATTTAGGTAGTTTATAGTTATCGCTAGATAGCCAGATAGTATGGTAGTTGCCAGCTTCCTAAAGGTATGCAGGGGAGTACTTTGCAACTCTGATGGGAAGATGCCAAATATGTCTGAGATAGGACTCCTTTCTCTAGAGGAAGGTCTTAATGGGTGGGAACATTTCTAAGCATCTCCCAGGCTGTATGAAAACTGGAGTGTTTTTGGGTTTTCATTCATTTTTTGGTTCATTTATTAACCAGTAGATATTGATGACTTGTTTTTCCTTTACCAGTCACTGCTGGAGCAGTGTCTAGGGAAGAGCTCCTCTCTAATGTACAGAGTAGCTGATGGTAGAGAATTGGGAAGTCAGAGTTTCTGGAGCATGATGAAGAGGTTGTTAGGTGTGAACGAATGGGCCCTCCCTAGTGGCACAGTGGAGTAAAGCACAGCATTAAGAAGCTAAAGCCATTTCAGCATGAGTTCAATCCCTGCCCCAGAGGTGATTCACATGGCGTGGCAGACCTCTCCTGACCGGCTCTCTGCTTCCCTCAGCAGTGTATTTCAGTCAGTCTGCCTGTTCTGCTCCCCGCTCTGTGTCTGGTGAATCCTCTCACTGCCCCTGCACCTCTGGCCTATACCCCAGTTCTGTATGCATAAATAAATAAATATTAAAAAAAAAAAAGAAAGAGAGGAACGAGAACCTGAGCACATGGCTTCCGGGTATCATGGCCCTGTTCTGACAGTATACCATGAGTCTTCACATTATCCCCAGTTCTGTGTAACTACACAGAATTATATTTCTCTTGAAGTAGATACATTATTTATATTTTTTCTTTTTTTTTTTTTTAAAGAGCAAATCTAATTACCCTAGAGTATAGAGGGGGAAATTAATTATGGCACATTTATGAGTCCTCTGTGGTAGTTAAAAATCATTCTGCAGGGCTTTCCCTGGTGCTGCAGCTGGTTTAAGCACCACATTATGAAGCTCTCCAAAGCCACTGCAACACAATTTCAATTCCTGGCCAGGAGTTGACCCACACGGTGCAGCAGACCTTGCCTGACCCACCCACTTACTTCTCCCCTCAGCAGTGTATTTCAGTAGATCTGCCTGTTCTGCTCCCCACTCTGTCTCAGGTAAATCCTCTCACTCCCTCACACCTCAGGTCTGTACCCCAGTTCTATAAGCATAAATAAATACTTAAAAAAATCATACTGCAAAAGAATGTTGGATGGCGTGAGGCAGTATTCACGGTTAGTAAGTGGGGTGAAAGCCCTGTGAGCCATGTGCTCTGTACATCAGTGTACAGAGATCGCCTGCCGGGGTGGCCTAATTGAAGTTGCAACCTTCTACACCTCCCACTCTCTTCCAGATCCTACCTTACTCTGCCTGACTGCTAACATTCTGCACCATTTACTTACTCATTTTATAGCTTCTTGTTGTTCTCTCATAATAGAATATAAGTTGGAGGAGGGCAGGGATTTTTTTCCACCTACTTGGCTCACTGATGCATCCAAAAAGCCTACAGCAGGGATGGGCTCATAGCAGATCGCAGTAAGCACTGTGAGTGGCGAAAGGATGTGGAAGGACATGTGCTTGGATTATCACATGTTACTTTCTTTTTACTTTTCTGCATTCTTCTTATCCCTATAATGAGAAAAAAAAACTAAAAAAAGATCTCGTTGCATATGAACGCTTCATATAGGCTGAACAAGTGTCCCTGGGCGACATGGCGAAGGGCCACCGGAAGCAGGCAGAGTGCAACCTGCTGCTGGAGATATGTGGTGGACGGGCGTCAGGACCCGTGGGCGCTGCTTGGGTCCTGCCCTTGAGTGTGTTGGCTTTGGAGCCTCCCTGCTCACCACTCCCCATCATGCTCTGGGCTCCCCACTGTGTGCACCCTAGCCCTGCCTACAATTGTGCACTGTCACTTCTTCCAATTCTGTCTTCTTTAAATGCCAGCGAATCCTGCCTTCTTTTTCTGACCTCCTGTTACAACCCTGGCTTCCTCCCTTGAGTTCCCTCGTGGGGGTGCCACTCACACTGCATTGCCTGGTGTTCTGGGTTCGGGGTTTCACAGCAGGTCTTGGAGAGCCATGTTTGCAGTGGACATTTCCAAAGAGGCCAGAGCCACGGCTGCTGGCGCCGAGTGGAATCTATTCTGAGACACAAACCATAGATTTTTCTAAGTACATATGCTCTACTTGTCTCATGTGTTATCTTTTCTCTGCAAGTAAATGACAAGCTACTTGAGAAAAAAGGCTTCTATTTTCTGCTTTTCTTGACTTCAGTAGCGAATAGACAGTTCTGGCCTCCGAGTTGGTTATTACACACTTGTTGGCTGATCCTCGCTTTCCCACATCTAAAATAAATGTCATTTCTGACCCTTCAGAAAAGGCATCGGAGTAACACAGGTGCAGTGATACATGTGCCTTAGTAGACATTATATATGTATGCACATATATATTTAATGACACTTTGCCATCAATAATTTAAAAAGCTAATAA
This sequence comes from Condylura cristata, assembly GCF_000260355.1. Lineage (NCBI taxonomy): Eukaryota > Metazoa > Chordata > Mammalia > Eulipotyphla > Talpidae > Condylura > Condylura cristata. The sequence goes on from NW_004567115.1 coordinate 27,346,416, forward strand.
ACTAAAGTGCAATGTTCAGGATACACTTGGCTGCAGTAACCTGCTGTTAAAATTGTATAATTTTTATTCAGGGAATACAGATTGATTTTTAAGAAGCAGGATATTAGATATTCAATTGAGTGAATGTTTATTGAGATTCTATTATTTCTAAGGTACTCTGAGAGGCATTGAAGGGACCTGTAAAGGTCAGCTGAGAAGAGTTCTTGAACTCTCAGAGGTGAGTCTTTCAGTAAACCAGCAGTGCCCCAGGGAAACAGAAAGGCACATTCGTGGGGATTAAAGGAGATGCAATCTAGGAGTAGGGGACATTGAGGTGAGCCTGGAATTACGAATTTGGTAAGTGGGGAAATAGATTCCAGTAGAGGGGTAGGGGAAAGAGTTTTTGGGTACAGTGGGTAGAATTGCAGGTGAGGAGTGTAAGAGATGAAGCTGAAAGGTAGATTGGGGAGAACGTTTATGCTGAAATAGGAAGCTCTGTTTTCAACATCCAGAGAGACATTTGGATTGTTTGCAACATTAGAAATGGTGAGTTTTGAAAAGAAAGGTTTATCGTGTTTATTTGGTTTGATATATAAGAGTAACCATATGCTTTCTTTTTAGTACCTCCAGTTTTTTTATGTGTATCCAGTCAGCATATTGCACTTTATTTAAAATTTAAAAAAATGTATTCGTTATATCATCCATCATTGTTGTACAACGTAGGTTTCCCCATGAAATTCTCAAGACCAGCTCACCCGTGCACCATCACCGTGGTCCCTTGTGCTCTTCCCAGCTATCACTATTTGCAGATGATACGCTAATATACACAGAGAGCCCAAAAAATTCCACAGACAAGCCATATGCTTTTGATATTTGTGATATTTAGGATAGTGCTTTAATCTCATAATGAAATTTTTTCAGCGAGAACACACACAATCTATAGGCTTTATGTAAAAGAAATAGGTTTCCCCTCCCCCCACATCATGGTTGCATGGTCACTGAATTGGATCAGTGCTTGACTGTGCAAATTTATTCAAACTGTTATTGGCGTACTGGAGGTAAGTTTTGGATGGTTACATTATTTCGTGGACCTCATAGAGCAAATTATTAAAATATGTTTGAATAGAATCCCTGTATCTGGGCCAGGAGCCTGCTTGTGATGGCTTTCAGACTGTTAGCCATGTGATGGACACTATGTGCTGTGAGTGTTCTGATATGTACTATTGATTGCTTCGTGCAGATTTTGATTCAGAGTCAATAAATAGTCATATATAAAAAGTTGTTGATTTTTTTTGAAAGTCATTTCAGAGAAATTCAAACCATGATCACTGGAAATTCATAAATGTGTTTCATAAGATTTCATGAGGTTTAGCAAATATGTATTCCTAATGCTTTGTGATGTGTACTATTTTCTGACTTAAAGTAGCTTTGCAATTGAGACTGTACACCTATGGCTCTGGGTTTAAACTTATTGATCAACTACTTAAAAATTCTTTTTGTCTTATGCAAAGATTTGACTTACTTTTCTTTTGTTTTTAAGTTTTAAAATATATTCACAGAGTAAATTGAGGACAAATATGGGAAATGTTTGCCTGTTTTTATAAAATTGTGTCTGTCTGTGTCAGTCTAGCTCTTTGAGCTCGGGCTCTGTGAGTAGGGAAACAAGTTGAGGAATAACTGTTCCTAAACTTCATCTCTCAGTGGTTCCAGGAATGGGGGTGGGGTTGAAGGAATGAAATAACAACAAATGACTTCATATATTTTTAAAAGAAATAGTAAAACTTTGTGTGATTTAGCCTTTTTTCCCCCATTATGTAGTCCCCATGTTTTACATTTTGCAGTCAGTTTTTCTCTTCTCCTGGAGAATTAAAGGCTGCAATATATATATACTGCTTGGACCCTTCCTCCTTACCTCCCTTCACTTTTGTAGATTCTTCTAAGAATGGCATTTTTAAAAAAGATTTATTTATTGATGCATACAGAACTGGGGTACATGCCAGAGGTTCAGGGGTGGCGAGAGGCTTCACCAGAGACAGAGTGGGGAGCAGAACAGGCAGATCGACGAAGTACACTGCT
>NW_004567115.1:27348570-27362733 GCF_000260355.1 Condylura cristata
TCCTATAGGTACAACATGGACTACTCTCAGCAATCACAGAGTGGGGAGCAGAACAGGCAGATCGACGAAGTACACTGCTAAGGGGAGCAGCAGGCGGGTCAGGAGAGGTCTGCCGCGCCATGGGTCACCTTCGGGGCAGGCTGGGATTGAACTCATGCTGAAGCGGCTTTAGCTTCTTAGTGCTGTGCTTTACACCCGCTGCGTCACCAGGGAGGGCCCTAAGAATGGCATTTTAAATTCCTTCTGTTAAACTTTATCCTCATTTCTAGAGTTCTCACCTGTATTTTAAATTCTTTCAGAAAACATTTAGTTGAAGGAAATTCCATGATCACTCAGAGGGTTTTTTCATCTTATCAAAATTTTAAATTCTTACTTATATTTAATACTTTTATAATGAAAATATGTGGATGGTACAATCTTACATCCCATTCTCTGTGGTGTAAATTACAGTGATTTATGACATAAATTCTTTCTCAAGAAGCAGTGAATGATCATCTCAGCTTTTTGACAGTGCTCTACATTTGCGAGAAAGGCATTAGGTTTTGAGGTGCAGTCTCTTTCCCTAACTGTCCCTTTGTGGTCATTTTGGATTTCTGATCTTGACTCCTGTCATACTTGCAAGCGTATTTTGTTCAAAGGGAATATAACGGTGCTGATCCATTTTTCTCGTTGTTGTGTGAAGTAACACTTAAATCATTTCATGCTTTAAGTACTTTGGTAGAATAAAGATTATGTCCTTTCAGGAGAAAATGTTAATAAATGACGTGGGTGAAGTCATTAACTAGAATAGAAAGGAGTAAAAGAAATGAGATTTTCTTACAGGGACTGGGAGCAAGCTATTGAATTTCCATGGGCCACCATCCCCTTTGTAAAGCAAAGGCAATGGGCTGGGTGCGTATAATTCTCCCACTTTGACCAGACCACTTATGGCCTGACAACTTGGCTTTGGAGCTGTGAAAGAACTCCAATAGAATATCCTGTTCCTCCTCCAGCAGGCTCCTTTAGTTTTATCCTATTACTTAAATGCTTGGGGTTGCAGGTCAGCAATGGCTACAGTGAGGTCTGTGGCATCCCAGGCTTGATGTTGGGAAGAGGTGTGATGAGTCATTGTTATGCAGGGAGATTTCAACACACACCACTGTGAATAAGAGCATTTATTCCATCAAAAATCCACTCATATCCTGAGTCAGTTGCCTATTTTTGATTCTTTCTTCTGAGTTCTGGCTCCTCTGTATTATCTCAGGTGGCCAGTGTTGTGTAACATTTTAAGTACTGTATTAAGAGCCTAAAAGAAGGCAATTAACATAACTCAGTAGTGAGTTCTTTTACAAATGAATTTGTCTTTTAGTTTTATTAAGTCCTTAATTTATAGATCAGAATAGTTTGATGCTGAGTAAAAATGCCACCTTTTTATCCAGTGACCTGTAAAACTGGTAATGTCTTCATTCCATTCCTAGAATTAGAGTTTAGAACATGTTTTCAGCCTAAGATTTGAATCTGAGGAACATTGGGGGTGTGTATCTCAGTACCAAAGCAATGGAGTCAAACTGCTCTGCTTCCAAGGCCTTTGCTCCCATTGAAGGCCTCCTCCAACGGCAAGGGAGAGTGTCCTGGAAGAACAGGCTTTCCAGCAGGACTTCTCTGCTGATAATTGGAAATGTCTTTTCTGTGAGGAGAATGTCATTTTTAGTCTTATATAGAAAGTGCCTTTGTCTATTGTTTTAAAATTGACACTGTCATCTCAACTCCAGATCTCAAGGCAATGTCAGGGCCACACTAGACATTAAAGGAAGAGACTCATGGTATTGGGGAGACTCTTTATGTCTCCAGATCTAAGATTCTCTCGTGATGAATTTTGCTCAACAGAACTGTAATATAACATTTCCCCCTGATTGCTTCAGGTCATACATTTGTCTATTTAAGCGTCATACGTACACTTCCCTCTGACCCTCCTGCACTCCCAGTGGAAGATCAGTCTCGATATCTTGGTGCGGTCGTATCTCAGAGAAACGCTGGCAGTATCCATGGTGGTCTGTCCCCAGCTCATGAAAACATGGGTGCCATTTGGAAGAGAGCCCCATAAGGCAACCCCCATTGTAGGAGGAAAAGCAAGCTGGAGTATTCCATCAATGGTTGTTTTAAATCTAAGATCTATTTAATTATAACGTGCATGATTTTTGATACTCTTTGCTCTTAAATTTTCTGGGAGTGACGGAGCAGTTTAAAAGACAAGCAGTCACCCAGAGAAAACAGGGTTTTCATAACCTTAGACCATGATAGGAGATGAAAACATACAGTAAGTGCAGACCTGACCAACTCTGAGTCATAGAAGATGGGAAAATCCATCTACAGGACTGTGGTTGTCTTGAAATATGTTGATATTGCAAAGAAGTGTTTGCCAACTCTGGGGGGGGGGCATTGTGCCATTATTGGCAGAATGATACCAACTAGTGAGATATGAGAGACACAGAATCTTTTTGCAAACATAATGGTAGCACTTCTGTTTCTTTTCCTTTTGTCATTATAGTTGTGCTTTTTCTTATAGAAGCCAGGGTTCTGTCTCTGGGATGTCCGTGGTGAAAGCAGGAACGTTTTTCTCTCCTGGATTGGACGTAGGTGCAGTGGGACTTCTGAGAGCAGGGGGATCATGGCAGCTCTGCTAATGAGGCAACAGATGGCCTCTCCCTTTCTCCATCATTCACGGTGGTGGTGGCAGTGACTGCCATGAGGGTATCACCATGTTCACCACCGTTACCAACAGAGTGAAACTGAGCAAATATCTTCTCTTGCTAATGGTTGCTACGCTTACTGAAGGGTCTTAGCAGATGATTTTTCTTGCTTGGGACCAGCTGTGTGTTTCACTTCAGTGCTTAAAATTTTTCTATCAGGAAAGAGGAAAAATAGGAGACGCTCCCATGCAGAGGAAACACTGTTTACCAGTAATACCTGGCTATTAACTATTCAGCTTGCATGTAATTAGATGGTTTTAGCCAAACCATCACCTTAACATTTTAACTTTGATATTTTTTAAACCAGTAAGCATGTTTGGAATGTAAATGTATGTTGCAATTGTTTTAATTACTGAATTTCAGTAAGGAGCAGGAGCGGGGGAAATGCAGATGGAGAACTTCAGAGATTGAGAGTTTGAACAGGAATGAGTCCTAGTAGGAAAACTCTTATGATATCTAACTGCTAACCCCAGAGGGTGAAAATCTGGAAGGGTGTGGGTGAGGTGGAATACAGCTTGTTCATCAAATCTTGAAACATTAGGAAGAAGGGTCAATGTTTGACAAAAGTAAGTTTAAGCTTCCTATAGGTACAACATGGACTACTCTCAGCAATCCAAAAAGATAACTCACACAATGTGGATGGAACTTATTCCACTTCGTTATACTGAGTGGAATAAGTCAGAAGGAGAAAGAAACATGCTGATGATGTCATAGTTGCAGTATAGAGAAACCAAACACAGGATCAGATAAAGCCAAACCAAAACTAGCCCTTGAGAGCAGACTATAGACGTGCCAGAGGGTAGAGAGAAGGAGAAGGGCTGAGCATAAAATAGGGAGAGCGCACAATGGACTATGTGGGTGATTTGATAATGGAAGCCCTGTGGCAACAGCGCTGGGAAGGGGAGCTCCCCCTTTCAAAATACACTGTTTCCCAACTCTTTGGGGGGCGAATTGTGTATATCTCACTTCTGTAGGGTAAAGCACACCTAAAATATACTAATACACAAAATTCAACAATGTAACCCAATGCTGCCTCAGTTATAAAGATAAAATGAGTTTAAGTTTCCTAAGAGGAGACACACTTCACATATTAAATTTATTACTGGGGCATTGGTGGGCAGGACAAATCACAACTTGATGTTTCAATGGCAGATTCATAAGCAACTTCTGTCGTGAGTTGAAATGTATCTGGCCATTAGGGTGTATGAGAAGGGATGACCATGTCTTACATAACAGAACATTCTAGATGTCTGTCCCATTATACTATTTTCATAGGGACCAAAACACAAAGGTCATGAAATAAATCAGGGTCACTGGTCCTTATGTCTTTTCCCACCCAGGCCACATTTTATCTGTGTTAGCTTAACAAATAAACAAAAAGCAAACAACATATGTAGCAGTAATAGTGCTGTATTACATTGTTAATACAGCACTGTATTACATTGTTAATACAGCACTTTAGAAAAACATGAGCCCAACATGACAGCACAATCCGCACACAGCACTGTCAGTCTGATGTTTTCCATAGATTCTAGGTAGCTTTTCATTTAATTTTTCACCTTCATTTTATGAACAGCTTTGCTCAGTGCTACATAGTGAGTACATTTGCAGCCTTCGACCAAGAAACTAGACTGCGTGGCACTAGCATGAGATACTTTCCAGTCAGTGACTCATCTTGCATGCTCTGTGCAAGCTTTCCCTGGTTTCTAGGGTCCGTTCAAGGCTGATGAAGTATGGCCTCACAGCTCTGGACCCCACAGAGTGAGGTCACTCCAGGAAGCTTTGGGGATGCACACCCTAGTTAAGGACTGTGTGTGTATAGGAGGGTGTGTTCTGGGAAAATGTCACTCCCAGTGCCAGTAATTCTCATCTGTGATGCCATCACCTTTGGTTCAGGGGATTACATAGAGGTCGGCTCTGAGAACACTCCTTTAGCTAAATGGTAACTTACTTTGTTCTCTAGTATGTCCTATGTCCACTGATTCACTTAGAACTCCAGACTTCTTAGATATAATAGGACCCCAAACTTTTTCAGATGTCATGGGACGAGGAAATTCTGCCAGTTGCCTTCAACCTGGCTAAAACAGTGAAACACTGGTATTCCCCACAATTTGGAAAGATTGTAATCTTCTAGAAGATGTGGCACCATGATGTTATGAAAAGATTATGGGGTTGAATCCTACTTCTGCTACTCATCATCAGTGATTGAAGGTATAATTATCCCCGATTTACAGATGAGGAAATTGAGGTTTAGGGGGATTAAGTAATTTGCCTGAGGTTGTGTAGTTAAAGAGCTAGGGCTGTAACACTGGTCTTTCTGGCCCCTACACAGCACTTCTAAGTCTTCATGTCCTTTTTTTTGTGTGAGTGGAGCAGATTTTTTCAGTCCTTGCTGATCCATGGTAAAATATATGGAATAGTCCAGTATGCCCTTTAGCGTCAAACAGTGATATTATGGTTAAGATGGAACTCCAGAACCCAGTAGACCTACCAGATTTAAATGATGGCCTGGCCTCATCATGAATATGATACTAGACAAGTTACTGAGATGCTTTGTGCCTCAGTTTCCCCATGAATAAGTCAGAGGCAATAACAGTACTAGGTAGTAATTCATTTAATTAATAAATTAATAATTCACTGTTGTAGTTATTGGAGCATTAAATGAATTACTACCTAGAAAACACTTAGAACAGAGTTTAGCATGTGATAAGAATCCAATAAATCTAAGTAAACCTTATTACTTTGCTGCTCTCTCTTCAGGAAGAGAAAAGATACGCACTTTGTGGTTGTCAGGAAATGCAGCTTTGTTCCCTTGACCGGTACCTTGTTGGAGTGTTTTGTGCCTGGATAGTCAGGGTCTTGGCAAACGCTGCTCCAAGCAGCATATTAGTCAAATTTTCCTAAGCTGCCAGCAATAGGAAGAGCTGGATGACCTCCTAGTTTTTAGCCAAATGTCTAGGCAGAAATGAACATAGAAATGAACAATGTTATAGACACATGTAAAAAAGTCAATGCAATTTTAACTGATATGTGATTTAGTTGAAAAATTCTTTCATGGTAATTTACGAGGTCCAGGTAGGTTCAAATCAAATATTTTTAGCATCTACCTCAGTACAGATACAACTTTGGGGTCAGGGTGAGTTACATGACTATCGTCTCCTTCTGAGTTTGTTGGAAACATTCAGTTTCTTACAAAAGACTGTGTGGAAGTGTTTAAATTGGTAATGAGAACTAGTGTTTTGGAGTGATGCAAAGAAACTATGGAGAGCCTTTTGGACTGGGGGAGAGCCTTAGTAAAGGATTATGACATAGTTGGAGAACAGAAAGGATTGCTTGGAGTTGACAGTTCAGTTGGGAGACATGGAGGACACAGATAGGAGACAAGGAGAAGCAGGGCCAGGTTACAGAGTTTGCTTTTGGGTAGGGATTTAAAATGATAGGCAAAGAAATTGTACCCTTTTGGTTGAATCAGTGATAACTTTGCCCAGAATATGTAACTTTGCCCAGAATATGTATCTATAGCCATTTGACCTTAAAATGCTAAAGGTGTCTTGCAGAAAATGTACATGATAGAGACTGTAAATTGAAAAGAAAAAGCAAAACAACCTTTGCCCCTTCCAAGTGAGAATTGAACAAGGAATCCCATTGCTTGGATTGGAGGAAGCAATCACTTATGAAGCTGGTTATTCCTAATGTAGCAAATACTAACTCTCAGGTACTGGCTTTTGATTATCACACCCAAAGAACCTACTCAACACATAGACAGTTTAACAGGTTAGAACATGCTGTACTACTTGAGTTTCAGAATTGCCTTACAAGAGCTGAAGCTTACTTAAACATGGCTGATGAAAATCTGGTGGAGCACACATTTTGTTTTGACTTTTCATGGTAGTTCCTGAAACATTTTATTTTACAAAAGTTTATTTTTACATCATTTTGTACATTTTTTTTTCCATCTCAATTGTAATCCCCGCGGGTTTCCCATCACCAAGTCACCTGTGTGCCATCACCATAAGTTCCTGAAACATTTTAATAAAGTCTGGTTGGTTAAAATAACCAAAATTCTCTCATTGCTCAGCTTGAATATGATTTCCAGGTTGAAAGGAGCCTTAAAACTCAGCTGGTTATACCACAAAGCTGATACTCAGATTCTCTGTGCATCAGGCTGTCCACCCTGTGTGTGCACACTCAGCCAATGTGCTGCTGGATCCTGCACTGGCTTTCCTAGGGGAGAAGCTGAGGTCCTTAAAAATTACCTAGAGAGGCCCACGTACCTACTTGTGCTACCCTCAGGCCTTGTGGCCTAACACTCTTCTATTGCTCTGCTCTGTCATGTTGGCTGATTTCCCCAACATCCTGAGTGTGTGCTCACCTCCAGACCTTCTGTTCTGTCTAGAGTGACCTTTCTATGATATGTTGATTCTGTCTTCATATTTTTTTTAAAAGATATACTTATGCATATAAGAACTGTGGTATAAGCCAGAGGTGCTGGGGGTGAGAGGATTCACCAGAGACAGGGGGGAGCAGGACAGGTAGGTCTATTGAAATACACTGCTGAGGGAGACATCAGGTGAACAGGAGAGGTCTGCTGTGCCATGTGGGTCACCTCCCTGGCAGGGTGCCAACTCATGCTGCAGTGGCTGCATGTCATGGTGCTGCAGTTCAACCTCTTGAGCCATTACGGAGGCCCTTGTTCTCATTCTTAACACATCTCCTCAGCTTACACTAATGCTAGATTGACATTTATTTTCTCTTACCATAGTGAAATTATTATTTCACAGATTTTTGACATATTTGTAGCTTTGCAGACTTCAGCTAATTGTTCTTTTGAAGGCAAACTGTATTTCCATACTTTTAGATTTGTCTTTGGTGTTTTGTAGTGTCTCTCTGATGTAGTAGATATCGAGGTCATTCAGTGAATTTGTTGAATCTTCTGCATCTTTTATCAGTTCTAGAAAATTCCCAGCCATATCTCTCCATGTGTTGTCTTGTATATATTTCTCTCTCTCTCTTTTTAAATCACAAATTGCATGAAAATGCAATTGTAGCTGCTAGGCATCTTTAGTGCCCTCGTGTCTTTTAAACCTCTCATTTAGTTTTCCATCTCTGTCTTTGTCTGCTTTAGTCTCAGTTTCTTCAGCTTTATCCTCAAGTTCATAAATTGTATCTTCATTGGTGTTAGTCTGCTTAATAAATACACCCTTCATGGTTTAAATGTTGCTTATCTTACATGCTTCTATTTCTAAATGTTTTATTTATTTAAAAAATCTTCTTGTTTTTAGTAGTTTCCTAACTCATACTCATCAGTTACTACTTTATTTCTTTAAACATAATTATTTTATATTTGTGTTTGATCACTCCAATACCCCAAATTTTTGCTGGTCTGATTTTATGTTTTTTTTTTTGTTGTTGTTTTTGTTTGGTTCTTGTTCTTATGTACTTGTGACTTTGAAATGTGAATTAAGTTTTGTTTCTTTTTTTGGTATATTTATGTGTGGGGCTTCCTGGAAGTCTAACTTGCAAGGTGAATTCCTCTAGAGAATTTATGCTTGCCATTACCAGAGTTTTTGGGGATACTACCAATTTGGGGCTACCTTAAAACAAATTTTTGTATTGAGGTCACTCAAGTGTTATGAATTTGGACAGGGAGTCCTGTGACAGGGTTAGGTTTTCATAACAAAATTTTAGGGGAGTTATTCCCTCTATCTGTCATTAAGATTTGCAACATTATCTTGAAGTTCCTATGAGGCAACCATATTGCTTGTTAGGTGGCAATGTGCAAATTAGAAAAAGCATTCCTTTCTCAAGCTACTTCACTGCTGTCAGTTACAAAATTTTATTGAAGTACAGAATGGCTGTAAAGTGAATGGTATCTCTGAAGTTGTGCAAAGCATAAAGTGACCTCACTTCTACCTAAATGTGACTCACTTCATTCTGCCATATCAAGTCCCATTCAACCTTCAGTACCTTGCTGAAATATTCCCTCCTTCAGAAATGTTCTCTAACCCCAATGGACATCCCCCTCTTTTGAACTGCAATGGTAGTAGTGGTGTACTTATCATCAATATACCACTTTTTGTTAATTTTTCGTTTTTAATTTCATTTCCAGTACTGAACTAAGAGCTTTATGTTTTATTCATATTGCTTTGTTCTTTGTTCTTTCTTCTTCAGTGGAAGACTTAAGCAGATAGTTGGAACATTTCAATAATTAAAGGAAAGAATTTAATTGAATAACAGGAGATGAACCTATTAAAATATTACAAAGATTATCAATTTGGATGGTGTATAAAGATTTAAAAAAAATCTCACACAAATCGTTCAGAAAGACTGTAATAATAGGGAAAAAGCTTCTCTGGATGATGGTGTCCTGTGTTATGAAGAGCTTGGATTTCTTTGCATTGTCTCAGTATCTGAATTTAGAGTGGTTTGGCAAACCATCTGTTCATAATAGAGTCAGAGATGTCTGTCTGCTATAGAGGAAAATCTTTATATCACTCCAGGAAAATGATTTCTACCAATCTTTTTTTTTTTCAGTGAGATTAAATCATTTCTGTTCTACAAAATACTACCCTAAAATTTATTTGATTACCACTCAATATATTTTACTCAATTTAAGTAAAATGAATGCATGCCATAATTTTTTCCTTTTTAATGTAATACTATTTTAGAACTCTTTTCATTATAACCAGAGAAATGCTTTCTTTAAAAAAATTTTAAAAAATATTCTCTTTTGCTTTATTATTTCTGGAACATTTTCTTTGTACTGAAAGCTTTTTATAAATTACCTGATCTACACTTCAAAGATTCCCCCAAGAACCTCACTTTAAAGATAGGGAAACCGAGGCAAACTAACTTGTCCTTGTCACTTGGCCATTCAGGAGCGGGAAAGCTGTGGGGCTGGACATAGATTTATCTGATGGCAAAGCTCTGGTTTATTTTTCCAGTGTATCATGTAGTCACAGTATTTTTTTTTAAATGGTATTATTTGGTTAGATTTTAAATGTTCAACATTTCTCATGCTTGAAATCCTCAAAGTTTATTATTACATTAACAGGATGTGACCTTGTAGGAAAATGAACATTTCTAGTTTCTGTTGCTTACTTTGTATTTGGAGAAACAGCTGGAAAATATTATGTTCAGTGACTATGACTTCATGACTAGTGTTCATGTCTTGGTGTGGAGGCACTGAAGCACTCTACAAGTCATCAGTGGGGGTGACTTGCCACCCATCAGGATGGCTTCTTGCAGTTGGCACACCACGGGGAGTGCAGTGCTCTGATGGACTGGGAGGGTTGGGAGGGAGCCCTGGGGTGTCTTCCTCACAAGGTAGAGCAGTTATAGAGGAAAGGGGTGTGGAGGCCTAGTCAGGCAGTCAAAAGCTACATGTACTTTCCTGTACTTGTTAATAACCAAAGTGGAGAAGTGCAGTGGTGAGGAGGAGTATAGCTGGATGTTGGGGTCTGATACTCAGGCCAAAGTGGCCAAAGATTCTGGCTTGGTACTTAAGGCATAAAGATGGAATTTATGGGGTATGATCAAGATCAAGAGCAAGACCCTAAAGCATCTAACAGTCCATGAAAAGGAGCCTCCAGGTTGCAGGGGATCAAGTGGGCCAGGACCTCCAAAATCAGGAGGGATTTGGCAGCCATCTGACAAAGTCCTGAATGCAGTCAACACTTCCAAGAGCGCAGGTCACAGGAAACAGAACAGTATTCACTGGATTCATTTTAACCACATGGACACTGGTTCCCTTGAGAGAGCAGTGAATTTGGGAGGGTGAAGCAGATCTGAGGAGAAAGGGATGGATTCAGTTTTCATCAGTTGATAATTCATTTCCATCCATGGCCTTAATTAAAATGAGAAGTTTATGACACTCAAACTTGTGTCACATCAATTATTTCGTATACTGAAAGGAAGGTCAAAGCAGAAACCTGGTGATTGGACACATTGGAGGGTGGCAGCGGAATGAAGAAGCCGGACACTGGAAGGACCACGTGTGTGGGAGCAGGTATCATCTGGTTAGCCAAGTGTGGGGGAGAGTCCGAAGGACAGGCTGACTGTCAGCAGTTTCCACTGCTAGTGTGGGGTCGAGTCAGTTAACGACCAAGAAGTATATTGATTTTGGCAAGAATTACTACAAAAGAGGAGTCGGGTCCAAGTCCAGCTAACACAGGGATTTTGAGTGGACGGGCTGAAAGTGGGAACAGCGGGTGCAGGTAACTGCCCCCTGTAGCTGGCTGTGAGTGGAGTGGAGATGCAGAGGGATGTGTTCAAAGAGGTGGTGGTTATTATTTTAGGGGGAAGGCAAGGTCAGTCTGTGCTGTTTGTGTGCTAATGGAAAGAGACAGTAGAGACAGGGAGTCCAAAGCTACTGGAGGGATATTAAGGAGTGTGGCCCCTGAGGAGGGTGGGGTGTTGCGTAGAGAGACATTTTAACTTGGTGCTTTAGGAGGGTGGTGGTAAAGACAGAGCCAATTTGTACTTAGATGTATTTAGATGTACACAGATAGTGATTGCCAGTAAATATTTTAATTGGTGTGCAATGTCACTTAAATGCTTATCAACTCCTCCTAGATTTGGACCCTAAATATTTAACATTAGGAAAATTACTGCCACCATTTCATATTTCAGGGCATCGGTGAGTCCAGCCTGTGTGTTGTCTGTTCTGTAAAGTTTTATTGAAACATGGCCATGTTACAATTCACTCATTTCCTCATGGTCTATGGCTGTTTTTGTGGAATAACAGCACCCTCAAATATTTGCTGGCTGGCCTTTTTCAGAGAAATGTGCTGACTCCTGATGATAAAACCGAGGCTCGGAGGGATTGTTGAATTCAGAGTATCCCTCCGTCACCTACCCACCTGTCAGGGTGTTTTTTCTTCAGTGTTACTTGGCATTTTCCTGATGCTCTACATTCAGAATTATCTGGTAACCCTTTGCTCAGGAACTTCCTCCAATTACACTTCACATTAGATCACATTTAAACCTATCCTGGCCACATTCTGCTCCTACAGTCTTGTCACAGGGCTCCCTAAAGACCCAATGCCTGAAGACCTGGGATGTGTTGGTTTAAACCACTTAGGTTGTTTTCTTCACCTTGTCTAAGAAGCCATGAATCACTTCCTCTCTAAAGTTATTACCCAAACCTTTGCCCAGTCCATCTTGTGTGTTAGTTTCTTAGCTTTGAATTTCCTTAGCACTTAAATGTACGTTCCACACATGCATTTTGGAGAGAGAGCCACTGTGGTTGGGGACATGGGTACTGTCCTCCCAGAGGACAGGGACCAAGTCAACCCTGCCTTCAGCACCTGGTGTTCCAGTTGCTGAGCCTGTTCAGATGGATTTCGATTAAGTTGAAAAAATTTAAGTGCTTCAAAATTGCTCACTTATGCCTGAAATGGTGTGCTAATTACTAACCCTTTCAACCATTCTTAAAACCAGACCCTCTCCTGAATCTTTTGAAATGCACTTGGAATTATTGAACAAATGTGGAAGTACTGTATCTACAGGTATATTTCCCCCGTTTGTGTCATGCTGCTCAGTTTTCAAGAGAAACGACAAATCTGTTCAAATTGATTTCTTGGCTCAATCTTCGAATGCTTCTGAAGGGGCTAAGATTTTAATAGTTGCAAGTTAGTTCTGGGTTATAGTAGTAGTGACGAACATGCACTGTTAAGTGCTTTGCTACTCTGGTCTTCACCCCCTCCCCACCTCCCCCTAGTGTAGACAGACATCTTTTGGGAGTATGTGAGAAATGCAGAGTCCTGGGCCCCACCTCAGACTTAGTAGATCAGATTTTACATTTTCCCACCATGTAGATGCACATTAATAATTAAAGAGGGGGCCCTCCCTGGTGGCGCAGCGGGTTAAAGCACTGCACCGAAAAGCTAAAGCCACTTCCACATGAGTTCGATTCCCGCCTGCCCCGGAGGTGACCACATGGTGTGGCAGACCTCTCCTGACCCACCCGCTGCTCCCCTCATTAGTGTGCTTCCTCAATCTGCCTGTTCTGCTCCCCACTCTGTCTCTGGTGAAGCCTCTCACCGCCCCTGAGCCTCTAGCCTGTACCCCGGTTCTGTATGTACAAATAAATAAATCTTAAAAAAAAAATAATCAAAGAGGGAGAGTAGGAAGATATTTTGTTCCTAAATGTTCTAAGGAACAACACAGTGGTATAGTGTGCTGTTTTAAAGAGGAAACAATTGAATAATATGCAACAAGCTGTCATTATATTCACTGACTTCTAAAGTATTCATTAGACACTGAAAGCAGAGAGTTTGGAAAACCCCCGAGCAGCAGTGTATTCATATTTGAGTTTGCTTTAGTGCCTGGCCTCTCATGGCTCTTTGGTGTCTTGGCTCAGCAGCCTTGTCTAGTGCCTTCTTTTTCTGAGATTCTCACAGCATAGAGAGCCTCTTTCTTTAACTCCACTGTCTCATTATACAGATTCTTGCTGCCAGCTGAGCTGACCATACTGCTGTTATTTAGGATGTCAGCAAAACAGTTTCTTCTAAATATTTTAAAATATTAATATAACCTTCAAAGTAAATAAGACTAGAATTTAGTATTCTGGAACATATGATCTTCACTTTCTATTACTATTTTTGAGCATTCTGAAATGTTTCCAATCCTTTTCTTATCTATTTTACATTTTGTAAATAATTCAACCATTGAATTTTGTGGAATGCATAATACACTGCTCTCCTGAAACACAACTCTGGTCTGTGGTGAGAATTGTGATTAGCAGTGAGAAACACGCTTATAATCTATTTAGCAGATGATCACTAGGTTCTTTTTGAGTTTTCAGGGGAGCTGAGTAATTGAAAGAGAAGCAAGGATGAGTTTTCTTTCCAAGAGATAGGCAAACAAAACATACAACCATTTTTAGGTCTCTGGCATAGATAAGGAAATACTTGTTGGATGTCAAGTGTGTTGAACGAGGTGCCTGGTCAAAGTGATATGCAGTTGGTGTATTTCAGCCTGGTCTCCAGGAAATGACTTTTAGGGTGACCTGTGATACCTGATATTAGCTGGATTTGTGATGTCTTCTGTGGAGGATGCCACAGGATCACAGACGATTTTCTCTTTTTTTAGGGAACCAGTAAACAAAGGGGGTTCACAGATCTCTGTGAGACCAAAGGAAATAATGTGTGAATCCTCTGAGGAGTTTTGCAGCAAACTGTTTATCAATATGATTGTCATTCTTTCTTAACAACTTGACTAGATCTTGACATTGAGTAAGTGTATCTCTCCCTGCTCCCCTCCCGGTTTAGATTTTAGCTCAACCTAATAGCTACATTAAGCATTACAATTGGTAATCTTTATGTGCCTCTTGCTGTGTGCTAGGACTTTTTGTCAATTAATTGTTAATGGTCACAAAGACCAATGAAATAGATGAAAAATTGAGTCTTAGATTACTAGACAAACTAGTAAG
>NW_004567115.1:27363713-27366489 GCF_000260355.1 Condylura cristata
TAACGGGTAGTCCACATTATGATGGTCCATTATTTTGTTCATTTTCTGAGGGTTATATATTTTGCTCTTTTATTTTTCACTCCTTTAGTGCCTAGTTTTATTCCAGGCTGTTTGAAGACTGGGCTGGGATGTGGTGAAGCAGAGCCCAGACCAGCAATGTTTGGAGAACTTGCAAGGGAACTGTCAGGGTCAGGGCTCCATATAATCACTCACTTTGCTGCCCTGATAGTTTCTTTTTACTTCTACTGCTACTAGTATCCCTACCAGCTCCAAGCCAACCTTTCCCTAGTGCCTGGAGTCTGCCGTGAAGGGGGAAGCAGTGGCCACAGCATCGGGGGTCTGGGATTGGCCTCTCTGTTCTGGTCTGTCATGAAAAAGGGATGGTTTCATTCATTGTTAGACTACCCGGGCTTTGAGCCAAGTGCCTAGTATCTACTATCTCAAGGTTAATTCTGCAAGGTTAATTTCTATCTCTGTTTGACAGCCCAGGAAATTGAGCTTTGAGAGGTTAAGTATCTTTCCAGGAGCACATAGCCTGTAAATAGACCCACTGGAATTTCAACCCATCTGTGGGAGTCCACAGTCTACCTTCCTTCCACCATAGCTCTCTCTATCAAAATGAACTCGGTACTTGAAAACTTTTTATACCTTTTATTATCTGCATTTGAATTTGATCCTTCATGTCCTAATTAGATGGTGTTTTAGGTATTTCCTACTGCTATATCTTGACACTATTGCCTCATGCTCCCTGGAGTCATTCTTGTTTCCCTGTTTGATTGCTTAATAATCTCAGTACATATTTCCTTTGTTCATTGTATTAAAATCAACCAACCTGTGAATCCTGTTTCTCAGCTTCCTGTCACAATGAGAGCAGGTCTAAATTAATTATCATGTGTTGCTCTGACAATCCCAAAACTTCAAGGTAAAGGTTATTGGTTATTTTTCTTTTAATGAATTAAACCTTGCTGTTTATATAGTGATTGCATGGACCCTTTTATCAGTAATGTTTATTTTTTATTTTTATTTATTTATTTTTTACTGTTAGACCTGTGCTTGCCTATGCTGAGATTCTGCGATGTTTACCTGGGGTATTATTAATACTGGGCCCACTGCAGGTTGTGATAAAAACTAATAAATTTGGTTTTGTCACAGTTTCATAAAGTGCTTAAGATTTTCAGTCTGTAATACAAAAATCATAAATTAGATGTCTGAGGTCACTTTCCTGTAGTTTTGGCTTAGAATACGTTTTGACTTGATGAATACCAAAATTTTCTTTCTTACTGTGTCTTATTTGAGACAGTGTCAAATTCTAACCATTAGGCCGTCAGGGAACATACCATCTCTTATTTGAAGGGTTTAGGACTATTCCAAATTGTAGAAAATATACAAAATGCAGAAATTCATAAGGAATAAAAATAATAAATAATAACCATTTGCAATCCTATTTCCTAGTGATAGCCACTATTGACCATTTTGGCATATTTCATTTAAGTTCTTGTGTATGTATATATATAACTATATCTGAGATCCTAACACATGCTCAATTTTATATTCTCCTTTCTCATTTAACATATCATAATAAATTCTCCATCATTAAAAACTCTTCATGAGCGTAATTTTAACTGCCATATAATATTTAATAATATGTACTTGCCATAACTTACTAACCATTCCCCTGTGTTAGGCATTTATAAATTGTCTTCAGTTTCATGAATAATGCTTCCATTTGTGTCTTTGTCCAAATTTGTGATCGTTTCATTTAGTTCGATGCTTGAAGTGAAATTAATAGGTCAAAAAGCATGACCACTTTAAAGGTCCTTTCCAAATACCCTTAAATGCTTGCCAAGTTCTTCACAGGAGTGGACTGAGCCAATTCCTGCCAACCAGGAGTGGGTAAGACCAGGGCTTATGACCCCAATAGGCATTGTGTACTAATGCGGCCAACTTGATAAGCAAAAAAATGATGCAGTTTCAGTTGTCTTTTCTATGATTACCATTGAAGTTAAAATTCTCTTATTTGTATATTAACTTTTATATTTTCATAAAAACTCTCTACTTTTTAATCTATTGAAGTTTATTATATTTTTTACAATTTGCAAGGGTTCTCTATATATTAACATATTTTTTATTATACTAGTTGAAATATTTTCCTAAGTATTTGTGGCTTTTTTTTAATAATTATTTTTGATGTTTACATGTGCTTAATTAGTAATGTTTTTAGGTTTTTAATTTATACTATAGAATATGTAATTTACTATGTAAAAACACTATGTAAAAATAAAAACTAATTTAATTTGCTAATTTTAATTTTTAAGTATCATATTTTGTGAGTGTGTTATATCTACTATATTTGGAAAGTCCCTATACAGAAAGTAAATAAACATTTAACTATATATTTTCCTAGATCTACTAATGGAATTTTAAAACTTCAACTCCATGATTTACTTGGTATTGAGTTTGGAATTTATTTTGGTACAAAAATACTAAAATAAAATAAAAAATACTTAATCTGATTTCTCCCTTAGCTCATTAGTTGATCCAGCAATTTTTTTAAAAAGATTTATTTATTTATGTATACAAAACTGGGGAACAAAACAGAGGTGTGGGGGTGGTGAGAGGATTCACCAGAGACAGAGTCGGGAGCAAAGCAGGCAGATCAAGTGAAGCACACTGCTGAGGGGAGCAGTGGGTAGGTCAGGGTTAGTCTGCTGTACCATGTGGGTCACCTCCCAGGCTCGGAATGGGACATGCTGAAGTGGCCACGGACAGCTTTGCA
>NW_004567115.1:27368179-27373495 GCF_000260355.1 Condylura cristata
TTTTTTTTTTTTTTGCAGTGATGTTGGTTAGCAACACTGTATTTGATTAGGGGGAAGAAGTTCACACCTCTTCAGATGATGTTACCACACCATGCTACCCACAAAGTGCCCATAATCCTCCACAACAGTCCTCTGGACATGGTCTCCCATTTAGTCCCCAACCAGTCTGGCCTGGTTTAAACAATACAACAAAGTGTTTTTTTCTGTGGTAGTGGCTGTGGTCCCATTTAAAGGTGACTCCACAAATGTCAGCTTTTCACAGTGTGTTAATAGTAAGTCACAGCTTTCATATGCTTTCCACCTCTTCAGCACATTGTCTGGGAAGATTTTTGTTTGTTTAATGCATTTGAGGTCATCTTTTGTGAGGATATGAATGAATTCCTATAGGTTTTGCTTCTTCCTTAGTTTTCTTTCTACATTTCAAAATATGTTTTCATAGATTTTTAAATAGTATCTTGAGTATGTGTTGTGAAGTATTAAAAAAAAAAAAGTACTTTATGAAGGCACATGCTTGCTTGTGGGATCATCTTGGCTTAATCCTTCATCCCTTGAAGGAAAGCTCATGAGGTCCACAACTGCCTATAAAAAGCACCGTTGGAAGGGCTCCAGAAGTCAGCCGTGTTCCAGGACTGCCCTCTTGCTCCAAACTCTAGGGGCACTGACACACATTCTCTATATTAAGGCATTTTGTTAGTCTGATCTGGTTAACTAACAGATTAACCCCTATAGAAAAAGTCTCCTCCAGGGATGGGTCCCAGAGTGTGAGGCCAATGGGCCCAGGTGGGAAAGCAGCCCAGCAGTCTTTCTGGTTATCCTGGAGGATTTTCAAGACTTTCGCCAGCTCTGGGGAAAAGACATAAAGAGGAACAAGATGGTAGGAAGCAGAGAGACAGAGTATATGGTTCATGATTATTTGCTGCACAGGTAGACTGAAGAAAAATGAGCCAGAAGGATGACACTGATTCTGAAGAAGGGACAGGAGAGGGGCAAGGGAGACCTGGTTTCGTGTTTAAGCAGCCTGAGTCTCGGGGTGAGTCCAAGCGCTACAGGGTTTCATTAGGATTAGTCGTCTGTATCTTGGAAAATATGATTTACTCAGGTATTGAATCAATACTCAATACTCTCAGGTATTGAATCCAGTATTTTGGATAATCTGAAAGGAAGAAAAAACAACCAAAATTTTATTCTTAAATTTGTAAGTTCACTTCTTGAAAGATAGTAGGTGTTTACTAGAACTACTATAATTTTTTTTAAAGGGCAGACTTATTTAAGAGTAATGTAAGGTCCTGTAGAGTTGGATTAATTGAATTTACAGCAGGTGAGTAATGCAAAGACCAAATTTCATGGAAAATCTTCTAAAGCAAAGTTGTTGAAAATTTGAATTAAATTTGAGTGTGACAGATTGACTACTGAGACATATTGTGGTCTCTCACTGTTCAATTCTTCAGGATTATGCTTAGAATTAATCTCCTTGTTTTTCTGATGCAGTGGGGTACTAATTTTGGGTTATATGTCCAACTGTATACATTTTCCAGATGTAATCATTTTATCCAAGTGAATGAAAATATAACTGTATCAAGGTTGTTATGTTGAGAATATATCTATAGCAGTTTGGTGATCAGTCAAGAATATTCTAACAGTTGAACTCCAGGGAATCTTTGGAGAATTTCCTGTTCAAGAAAAGTATAGTTTCCAAACTCAAGGAGAAAATACTACTGTTAAGGTATTGGGAGATTTATGTGTGTGGAATCATGTATTTTGAATTTTTTTCATCTTTAGTTATTTTCCATACATACACAACTTGTTTATATGTTTGTGTGTGTGTATGTGTATGTGTATACATACACACACAGACATCTTAACAAAAAATATCAGTAAACAGATTTTATGAAATAATTAGATGAGCTGGATATACAGATATTTCCATTACACTGATGCCATGCCTGGTAAGTATTCTAGGTTGTGTTGTGAGATGTTAGAGCTAGTAGATATCTACTCACCAGAAGAGCAGTTTTGTATTGGTATCAGATGCCTCTTGATAATATGGCTATTGGCAAGAAATGTTGGGCTGTTGAGTTTCCCAATAAAGCAAATTCACTTTTCCCTTTAAAGCAAATACTGTGACTTGCCTGGCCTTCAGGTGGCAAGATGCCCTTTAGCAATAATTATTAGGAAACTTTGAAAAAATGGAAGTGTACTACATATAAGGTCTGAAAATTACACAGCACACCTGGGCCACAGTGACGTTGAGGAGGGTGGGGGCGGGGGTGGAGGGGTAGTGCAGGGAGAAATGAACCTGGGGATGAATCCCCAATGAACCTGGGGTCCTGCTTTTATTGAGGCAGAGGCTGGACTCCCTATTGATGGCATTTAGATCATGAAAGAGGGAGCAAGCATAGGAAGAAAAACAAAAGGAGGAAGAGGAGGAAGAGAAAGGAAGAGAAAGGAAGCCATTCGTCAGTTCCAACGGGTCAGTTGTTGAACTCACCTAGGACCTGGAGAGCAAAGGAGCCTCTTGGGGGAGCCTGCCTCTTCGAGTCCCATGGCCAGCTAGCAGTTATTGGAGCTAGGTTACTTTTAAGTGGATGTCTGGCCATCAGAGCTTAAGTCAGGCACTTGCATTCTGAAAACCAACTTTTGCACCACAGTATCTTTGATGAAAGTCAGGGATCTTCCACTGTGTCTCTGTGTCATGTTCACCAGGTGCACAGGGCGCTTAGAGCTCACCAGCTAGCAACGAGCCCTGTGCCCGAGCCAATGGAGGCTTTGCACACTCCTAGATGAGCTCTGTAGCACCACGGCCTTGCCAGAGCAGAACTTCATCCCTTTCCAAGTTGCTAGAACACATCCATACATATTCATGAGCAATTATACCTAAACTTTCTCAGAAAGGGATATCTGGAGAATTTTCAAGGCTCTATTTTTTCCTCAGTACTGTCTGAGCTACAGCATCTGTCTAGATCACTTCTCTCTAGTTAGTGCTAGCACAGTACTTTGCATGTTATAGATAGATACTCAATAAACAATATATTGAAGGAATAAATGGATGTAAATTAGGTATCATGAGCTTACAACTCTAGTCTCACATTTAACCACTGTATAATTGCAGTAATGGGCTGAATTTTATTCATGGGTGACTGGACAGGCACTGTATCAAGAATTTCTTCTTTAATTTCATTTGATCTTCACACAACCCACGAGGAATGTATTAATCAGGAACTAGGTTATGCTGTGGTTGAAACCCCGCAGTTTCAATGGCTTTACTCAGTAGGGTAAGTCCACTATAATCGGTCACCAGCTCTCTCTGAGCTGAGGCTGTGACCTGGTCTCAGCATGACCCTGCCATCTCAATCTAAGCCCATGGATGATGTTGCAGCAACATGCATGGACTTTCCATTTTGCACGGACTTTCCATTGTCTGGACCTGTAAGCAGTGTGCCGCACATGTGTTCACATTTCACTGGTCAGAACTAGTCACTGGGCACCATCCAACTGTAGATGACTGAAAAGTTCTGGGAAGGGAAGGAAAACCGGAAACTGGTGATAATGATAATGCTAGTGTAGGTCTATTATACAGTCACCCCTATTTTACAATGCTAAAACTGAGGTGCAGAGAAGGCAGGTTATTTGTCCAAAGTCACACAGCTGATATACAGTAGTGCAAGACCTGGGACTTAGGTTTTTTGTTTTTAAAGTTCACATGCTTAGCCAGAATGCAGTACTCCCTTTCTTAAAGAAATTAATATTCTTCTAAAGAAAACTTGACCTTAATGAAGGTGAGAATAATAAAAGAACTGGATTAGAGGTTTGGGAACCTGGTTTATAGGAGTGATTCCATCACTGACTCTTTTACATGCAGCCAAGTCACTTCTCTGAGCTGATTTCCTCACATGGGTATAGTAATTACTATGAGGGTAATAAAAGTAATACATATAATAGCACCTGGAGAGGCATAAAGTACTGTACAAAGATGTGACAGTGTTATTACTGACACCCACTTTCTGAATCGGTCTTGTGTGCAGGTTTTTCTCATGTGACCAAGTAAACCTTTTAAATAATCTTGGCCTATTTAATTGTTTGCTTCTAAAAGAGCACACTATAGGTTACAGTATAAAGCTTAACTTCATTGATGTAATCTTTTCAGGCATTTCATTAGGCTTACATAATGTTAAGGGTCAATTATATTTATTAGCTCTTACCTTCTAGTCCCTCTTCTCCCCTATCTTTTTTTACTACGTTTTTCCAAAACTGTTCTTTTAAAAGCATCCTTTTAAAAGAGATTGTCTAGGGAATGTAAATGGATCTGTCACTGTATATTGAGGGGGTGCTTCAATATTTGCCTATATTATGGTGATGCAGTGGATCAAAGTTGTCTGTGACCTAATTAAGAGAAACAACCCTTTTCCTTTGCAGGGATGGGAGCTTTCTATTGGGTCAAATGTATTAAATTGCCAGCCTTGTTCTCCAGTCTGCCAAACTTGGTGTAATGTTGTGGTACTTAATATTTGTCTTCTATTTTGATTATCTCCCAGATTTGATGTATGTATTTATTATTGTTATTTTTTAATTGAGGAAATATTGGTTTACAAAACTATGTAAGTTTCAGGAGTATAGATTTGCACCTTAACAAGTAGATGTACCACACAACACCTACCACCAAAGGTCCAGTTTCCATTCTCCACCATTCACCCTCCACTCTCTCCTTCCACCCTCCCCCTGCCCTTCTGATAACCACCATTCTATCATCTGAACTTAAGGATATTTTTAAAAAGAGTTATTAATTTATGCATACAAGAACTGGGGTACAGGTCAGAGGTGCAGGAAGAGTGGTGAGAGGATTCACCAGAGACAGAACAGGGAGCAGAACAGACAGATCTACAGAAATGCACTGCTGAGAGGAGCAGCAGGTGAGACAGGAGAGTTCTGCTGAGCCAAGTGGGTCAGCTCCCTGGCTGGGGATCGAACTTGTACTGCAATGGCTGCTGATAGCCAGGTAGTGTGGTGCTACCAAGAAGACCCTTGTTTTGCTTGTTCTTTGTTTTGTTGCTTTTTTCTTTATATTGATCATGCGAGTGAAATACTTGGTTTTGTTTTTCTCTTTTTGACTTACTTCATTTTCCATAACCCCTCAAAATCTATCCATGGTATCTAAAGATTTCATCTTTTTCTTTTTTTTTTTTAAGATTTATTTATTTTTTGCATACAAAACTGGGGTACAGGCCAGAGTCTCAGGGGCGGTGAGAGGCCTCACCAGAGACAGAGTGGGGAGCAGAACAGGCAGACCGATGAAGTACACTGCTGAGGGGAGCAGCGGGC
>NW_004567115.1:27373861-27387206 GCF_000260355.1 Condylura cristata
CCAGAGATGCAGGGGCAGTGAGAGGATTCACCAGAGACAGAGTAGGAAGCAGAACAGGCTGACTGATGAAGTAGTCTGCTGAGGGGAGCATTGGGCGTGTGAGGAAATGTCTGCTGTGCCATGTGGGTCACGTCCGGGGCCAGGAATTGAACTCGTGCTGAAGTGGCTTTATCTTCTTAAGTGCTGCGTTTTACCCGCTGCACCACCAACCAGGGAGGTCTGATATACTACATCTTTATCCAGACCTCTGTCAATGGCCCAAACTTGATGTTAGACAGCCCTGCCTGTCTGCCCTCAGTCACCCAGAATGTGCTGCTCATGGTGGTGGGGGAAATGGGGGAGGGAGGGGGAGAAGAGGGCGCCTGACTTTCTGTCACTCCTGTACCACATTGCTTCAGATGTGATGTAATAGTTTTTACAATCCTCTGATTTCTTTCTGGCCGTGGTTAATAGTGCAATGAGTAATAAGATTAGAAAAGAGAAAGATTTCTGTGTCAATTGGGAGCAAAATTCCCATTAATTAAAAAAATACCCAGCATATTTCCTCAGACCCCATCTTCTAGACATGTTTATCCCTCTTTGTTTAAATATAACCCTTCTTAGCCCAGGGCCTTTGTCCCTCTCCTGCTTGGACATAAAGCCTGTTATTGTTGATTGTTCTGCCGTTGGGTCAGTTGAAAATGAGATTTCATTTAAGTAGAACATTTTCATTATGGGATAATGGGCCTCTTTAATTTTGTACTTTTAGAGGGGGCTAGCAAGACATTTACATTTATTCCTGATTTTCCCGTTTTCAGAATCCTGAAGAGACAGGGAGGATTCAGTAGTGAATAGATCATCATGACACATCGCTTTATTGGTAAGCCATAAAAGATCAGAAAAAGAACACAGAAAGTGTCCATTTTAAACTATTAAAAGCCTCTGGTAAATTACATATGTGGTGGTTTTAACTCCCCTTGGAAGCTACATAAGTCTTTGTATATGATTTTATACCAGGATGTAGACTATAAAAACACTGACAATCTATTGAACTTATAAAATGTCTTCCCAGAAGCTTAGTTCTGTGCTTTCATAGCGGTGACCAGCAGTTCTAACCTGTTGTGATCTCTTAGTTTGGGAACCACTCAGCAACACTGCCTTTCTTGTCCTGTTCTTTCCCGTCCACTTACATGACCACTTCTTGCAAAGATCCCCTAAAATGACTTAAACTTCTGGTGGCTCAGTCTTTAGTGCTTGTCAATTTCTTTCAATTAAAAATATATTTCAAGTGTCCCTTTTCCTCTTTATTTTTCTTTTCTTTTATTGTTCCCTTTCCAATGTTTCCTGTTTCCTCTACTCTACTTTGGGATAACATGGTTGATACTGCTAAGAACCACAATTAACAAGGGCAGTGAACCAAGTGAGATTAGAAACCTTACAGAGCAGGAAGAAGGATAGGTCCAGGTTAGGTGGACAAGTAGACATTGATGGACGCGGCTGCTGTGTGGGCGGCTTCAGGCCCATTTCTTCCCTTGTCTGTTTCTCATTTTCTGTTTTGCTTTTGGTGGCAACAGATGTAGTTGTGGCAGGAGCTGGTCCAAGGTAGACCTCGCTTAGGAGTTGACATTCAGCTGAGACTGGAAAGGTGGGATGGACTCAGCTGTGTGAAAAGACAGAAAGGAATTTGAGGCTCAGATAACGTTTCAGTGTGTGCTAGGGCCTGGGAAGCTGGAAATGAGTCTTACTTAGAATGTGCTGTCTCAAGGAACTGACAGTTTAGACTGGTTGTCAAGCCACAAAGCTTGATCCTCTGCCACTTCTGCCCTCCTGAAACTGACACTTCCTGGAACCCAGTCCTCTGGCAGTTTGACCAACTATCTCATTCAACCTGCTATTTAGTCAGTCTCCAGATAACCTTGAAGGGAGCTATCTACCCAGTCCCCGCTGGCCAGCCGTAACTGATGTCTGCAAGAGGCTCCAGTTCTAGTGCTGTAATAAATTTTAAGAAATAACAACAGAAACTGGTCAGGCTAATTGAGAGCAGATGCCCATACAATGGGTATAAGTTGTAGGTTGTAATTTTTCTTGTCACTGCAAACAATACTCAGAAGTCAGTGCTGCAAAAGCAATGTCAAGTTGATTGCTAGTTATTAGCCTTCCCTCTTATTACCTTTTAAAAACTTTAGCCTCACTTTTGCAATTCAATCAGCATTGAAGGGAAGTTGCTTACTACATGTCCTGCATGAGAATTAATTTCCATGAAATAGCATTAACAATATTTGTAGGTTTACTTTCCTATATAGCCACAAGACCATGTAATTATTTTGCTGACATTGTTTTAGATGCTTTTATTTTAAATATCAGCCTTTGGGGGGAATAATAAAGACCTAACAGAAGGGAAAATTAGGCTTATGACATTATCATACAGAAAAGAACATTATCATAAACTAGTAAGGAAAGAGTAAAATAAAAAATCTTATCAACTGCATATGGTAAATAAAAAAGAGTGATTGCTGCTATTACTAAATATTGAAATCACCAATGCTAACTTGAGAAAACAAAGATTTTTTTTTCCATGGGAAAGAAGGGGGGTGTTAATATCAACTAGGAAAGAGAACTTTAAGGCAGAACCGTTTCCTTAAGACTTTTTAATGAAGATAGATGACACAACGGAAATCGTTGCTTTCTTTAATGAATGATGCACTTGAAACCATTGTGTCAAGGATCTTGAATTGCCTGTGAAAGTTTCCATATTCAAATGGTGTAAAATGATGCATTACAAGGTAAACAACTTCCTAAAATTTCTGGGAAAAAACACTCTTAAGCTCTTCATGTTGAACAGAGAATTCCAGAAGGATGGCTACAGACTCTCTAAAGCTGGGAATAACACTATTGACTGTGCTTTATGCTAATGTGGCACTAGTGAACCTTAATTGATGTAACATTGATTTTGGGCAGAGGGGTTGCCTACAAATATAAAAATAAGCCAATTGTGTTATGGTGGGTCCTGTCAATCAGTGGTGGAAGAACCATTCCGAGCTGATTGTCTCAACTGGCCATTTAAGTTGTATAGTCACAAACTGGTTAGTGATAACAATACAGCACAAAACCCTCAGAGGGCACGTAAAACATTTTGTGAACCATTTCTTGTGTGTGTTGAGGGTGTGACAATTTTGAAATTACTAATTTTTTTTTTTAAGATTTATTTATTTGTACATACAGAACTGGGGTACAGGCCAGAGGCTCAGGGGCGGTGAGAGGCTTCACCAGAGACACAGTGGGGAGCAGAACAGGCAGATCTATGAAGTACACTGCTGAGGGGAGCAGCGGGTGAGTCAGGAGAGGTCTGACGCGCCATGTGGTCACCAGGGAGGGCCGAAATTACTAATTTTTAAAATCAGTTGTTTTCAATGGAACAACTTGACCAAACTCTGTCACAGAATTTTAAGGTCCATTAAAACGAAGCTTAATAAGAAGCTTGTGCTTTCTTTTTGGTCTGTACTGTGCTATTTAGGTAAAAGATTTCAGAAAGATTGCTCATAACCTATTGCTGGTGTTCCATCTTCTGAAACTTCAGAATTTTATAACCCTAGGTTAATACATTTTTTTCTGGGTGGGGATTTCAATTCTTTCCCCACCTTGTCTAAGGGGAGGAATCATCTGTTGACTAGCTGTGGGAGGGCCTCGGTTGGCTTAACACTTTAGGTTCCTGTAACTGGTGCTGAAGCTGTGGAATGTTACAGATGGTGCTCCCTTGAGGGGTTTGCTGGTGAGGAGAGATAGCCCGAGGGAAAAGCTAAAAAGTACTGAATTTGGGTGGTGGAGCAACAGATAAGAAATACAAGGAACTACAGAATGGGCCCAGATTGATTCATCTTTGGGGTTCACGGTTTTTGGATCTTCAGCACTGTGCTGATCTTCCAGAAGGCTGTGTGGGCCTCTGAATGTGCAGAGAACTCCAACAGCCTGTCTCAGAGAGGTGAAATTTGGAGGCTTTATAAGTAGCTGAGCCATTAAAACTCTTCCTAGTTTTGCTTCAGTTACTGCCTGGTAGAGAAGGCAAATACCTGAAACCCTAGCCTGGTGCCTCAGTGAGCTGTGCATTGTGGCCTTTTGTCAGGTCATTCAGCCCCTGCAGTTGCTGTCTTGAGTGTCACTTACCTGGTGCTGTGCGGGGCCATCCTGGCAGCTCTGGGAGCATTTCCCGTTGCGTCTTCTGCTGTCTTTGTGAGTTGGAACCTGGCTTATAGTTTGGCTGCAGGGTTGTGCTTCACATCTTAAGTGGTGAGAAGCTGCTAGCTTAGCTGCTTTTGTTTAGGACTGAAAAACACTGGACATTGCTTCTGGTGAGGTAAATGCCCATTTTTGGCCTCAGTAATGCTTTGTTTTTCTCTGGTTTGTTCAGTAATTCCCACTGCTGTTGTTCCCTGAGCCTGAGGAGTCTTGCTGTTGTGCACATGGGTAAAGAACTCAGACAGTGAATGGTAAACTATTTGGGCACTGTCTTTGGCCAGTTTAATGCCCCTCGCTGCCCTGCATCAGCTGGAAATCCCAATGCCAGCACAGGGGTGTCCTGGTGAGGGCTCCCTTCCTGGCTTGCACACTGCCACCTTTCTCACATGACAGATAGAGAGGGAGAAAGAGAGACAGAGTTCTAGTGTCTCTTCTTATTTACTTATTTTCTTACATCCTTGTTAATTTTTGGATAGTATTTGATTTCTCCCTTCCTGTGTGATCCCCATGGTTCTCCATAGCACCCATGATCCATCACCACAGTCACTTGTGCTTTCTCCTCCCCTCTTGTGACACCCCTTCCCTCAACCTCCCTTGCTGTTTGCCTCAGATCTATGACCAGCATGCAAGTTTTGTCTTTTCTCTGTCCTTTTGTTTGTCTTGTCTAGATTCCACGTGTAAGTGAAACCATACAGTATTTCTCTTCCTTCTTTTGGCTCCCTTTGCTTAGAATAATCCCTCCCACCTCCATCTGTGTCTCTTCTTACAATCCACTTGTGAGGGTCTTGAGGGTCCAACTTTCTCCCTCTGACCTCATCTAACCTTGACTACTTCCAAAGGCTCTGTCTTCAGAATACCATTATATTAGGCTTCACATAAGAATTTTCAGTGAACAGAATTCAATTCATGCCAATAGTTAGTATGGCAAAGATATTTATGGGTTATATTTGTAAAAGTAATACAACATTTTAAGGATTAATGAATATAATAGGATATACCTGAGGTACATTTAAAATTTGAGGTAAAGTGATGAATTTTACAACTCTTGTGTTCTATTAAATATCAAACAAACAAAAATCAAACTCATATCCAAGGACAAACTCCAGCGGCTTGGTGCCAAAGGAGCTTGGAGCCAAAGGAGCTTGGAATATCACAAGAGTTGTCAGACAGTGGGGTTTGAATCCCTGTCTGACTGTAGTACTCACTTTCCACAAAGTCTGTGTATTAGTTAACTCCCCTTTTCATCATTGATTTTATATTTATCCCCTTCTTTATTAAGATGTAATTGACATAAAACATTGTGCTAAGTTTGAAGTGCACAAAGTGTTGTTGTGATACATTATGTATTCCAAAATGAGTATCATCATAGCATTAGTGAATAGCTCCATCTGGTCACATCATTGCTGTTTTATTGTTATGGTGAGAATATTTAACATCTATTCTCTTTGCAACATTCAAGTATACATTAAGTCTTTTTAGCTATATATTATACTGTGTATTAAATCCCCAGAACTTATAAGTAGACGTATTCCCTATAAGGATTTCTTAAGTAAATTTCTTAAGTAACTTTCTTAAGTAAAAGTATTCCTAGCCATTTTGTTATTTTTAGTATTATTGTAAATGGAATGGTATATTTACTTCATCTTTTTCAGATGCTTTGATGAAAATATACAAAAACATAGATATTTTCTATATGTTGATTTTATATCTTGTAACTTTACTGAATTTGCTTATTAGTTCTAGCTTATTAGTTGTAAGCTTCAGGATTTTCTACCTTTAAGAGCATGTTATCTGCAAAGACAATTTTACTTCTCTCTTTTCTATTTGAATGCCTTTCATTTCTTTGTCTTGCCTTATTGCTCTAACTGGGACTTCTACTATTTTGAATAGAAGTAATGAGAATGGTCACCCCTCTTTGTTCCAAATCTTAAAAGAAAAGCTTTTGACATTTTCACCATTACCATTGAGTATGATGTTGTCTGTGAGTTTGTCAGATTTTTTTTTAAGATTTATTTATTTATATATACAGAACTGGGATACAGGCCAGAGGTGCAGGGGTGGTGAGAGGACTCACTAGAGACACAGTGGGGAGCAGAACAGGCCAACTGACAAACTACACTGCTGAAGGGAGCAGTGGGTGGGTCAGGAGAGGTCTGCCGTGCCAGGTGGATCACCTCAGGGGCGGGGGTCCAACTCATGCTGAAGTGGCTTTAGCTTCTTCATGCTGTGCTTTAACGACACCAGGGAGGGCTCTGTCATATGGCTTTTATTGTGTTGAGGTATGTATCTTATGTATCCAACTTGTTAAGGTGTTTTAACCATGATAAGAAAGATGTTGTGTTTTATTAAATGTTTTTTTCCTGCATTTTTTTCAGGTGATCATGTGATTTTTATATTTTGTTCTGGTACTGTGGAGAATCACATTGGTTGATCTGTGTATTTTGAAGCATTTTTGCATTCCTGGAATAAGTTCCAGTTGATCATGGTGTGTATTAGTTTGTAGGATTGTTACCACAAACTCAAGCACCTTAAAACAACAGAAAGGTATTGCCTGTACAGCTGGAGGTTGGAGGCCCTCCCTGGTGGCGCAGCGGACTAAAGTGCAGCCCTGTAAGCTGGCTGCAGCTGCTTCAGCATGAGTTCCATCCCTGCCCCAGAGGTGACCACATGGCATGGCAGACCTCTCCTGTCTCACCCACTGTTCCGCTCAGCAGTGTTCTCCGTCAGTCTGCCTGTTCTGCTCCCCACTCTGTCTCTGCTGAATTCTCTCACCACCCATGCACCTCTGGCCTGTACCCCAGCTCTGTATGCACAAATAAATAAAATCTTAGGAAAAAAAGGCTGGAGGTTAGAAGTCTTAAATGTGTCAGTAAGGCCATGTTCCCTCTGAATCTGTATGGGACAGTCTTCCTCTCTCTTCCTAGTTTCTGGTGCTGGCTGTTGATGGATGGGCTTTCTTGGCTTGTAGCTACATCTCTCCTATCTGTTGCTGTCATCATGTTTTCTCCCCAAGTCTTCATTTTATCTTTTTATAAGCTATTTTGGGTCAGCAGCCCACTCTACTACCCAAGTATGGCATCATTTTAGCTAATCTCTGCAAGGATCCTATTTTCAAATAAAGTCACTTTCTGGGGAATGGGGGATTAGGACTTGATCTTAATTTGGGAGGAGGACACAATTGTAACCCTTAACAGTTGGTGTGGTTGTTTATTAAACTATAGGGTGGGAAAGGAAATGAATGGATTAAAAAAGTCTTCCAGCTACACATGCAGTTAACACCTGCAGATCTCCTGTTCAGGAGACTCCACAACATAAATAATTAGTAAGGCTATATGAATGGCTTGATGAAGACACCTGCAGTTCAGCAATGATAATCAAGTCACTCGCTGGGTATTTAGAAAAGTCATGCTATTTTATTTTTACCAACCTCAAATTCCCTTTAAAAAGCTCTCAGGAGGATACATAGTTACTTTTCTTACAATAACAACAAAAGAATGGGAAGATTTTTCTTAGCATTATGGAAGTGTGGGTGTTTCAGCCTTTGATTTGAACTTTCTTTACACAGGGGGATGTTGCCATGTAAAGTACAGGAACATCCTGTATCAATTCCTGTGAATATCCAGGCTTAGTGTTTAAATATGCTTTCCATAATGCACTGATATAAATAAAAAGAAAAGGTCCTCCAATGTTTGCCTTTTCCTGCAAATGCTTTTTTGATGCTTCTCTTAAATGGTTTTCACTTGATTTGGGAATGTTCAGACACCCTTGCCACCTAATCATGGACTATTTCCAAGACTTTTGAGGAGCTGTGATAAACAACAGATCCATAGTTCAGGAGATAGCAGTTGTTTTATATGGTTCTATCTAGCTTGTTAAGAATGGGAACATAAAATGGGCCATTTAAAAGTTTAAGATGCTTGCCAATGATTTTTCAAGGTAGATATGTGATTTTTGATTATGTTAAGCTGCATAATCATAACATCATAAATAGAAAGTTCACTTTTGTAAAATGATGTGAAATTGAAATGACTCTTCCTAGAAGAAGTTTTTGCTATTGCCTAAATCTTTCTAGAATTAATAAGCATCAAACCATTATATAAACATGCAAGTGTGAAATGATTCTTCAACATAAATAGAGTAAGGGAATATCCTTCACTGTTTGGAAATTCAAGCCACAGTGGTGGAATGATACAGAGCAAAAACTTCTTCCCTATATTCTGTTGCTATAGTGCCCATAGAATGTATTATAGAATATCTAGATAAGTCATAGAAGCAAAAACCCAGACCTCTTTCCTTCCTCTATTTACAACTTCTGTTTTTAAAGATTTATTTATTTATGCATATGGAACTGGGATATAGGCCAGAGGTGCATGGGTCCTGAAAGGATTCACTAGAGAAAGAGCAGGGTGCAGAACAGGCAAATAACTGAATTACACCTCTGAGGAGAGCAGCGGGTGAGACAGGAGAGGTCTGCGGCGCCATGTGGGTCATCTCGGGGCTCGGGATCAAACTTGTACTGAAATGGCTGAAGCTAGTTTCACAGTTCTGTGCTTTAACCCATTGCACCACCAGGTAGTGCTCCTGTTTACAACTTTTAATGTTTTAGAAAGTGCACAGAAATTTAGAGCTACAAGATGTTTACTTGTAATCTGAGATATACTTTGTTAGTCAATGCCAAATCCAACAGTGTTAAACAATTTGACTTTATATCGTTAGTGGTAATAGGAAACAATTTTTATCTTTGTGTTTCAGGTGTCCTCTTGCATGTGAAAGCTCATTTTTGTATATTAGTGCTGAAGGGACACATTTTGCTTTGGCTTCTTTAAGCTCAGAGTATTTCAGTACTATGTGAAGCCAACCCTTCCTTCAGCAAAAGGAATGCATTGTTTCAAAGAATATTGTTTTCTGTCAATACAGCCTTTTTGTTTGGTTGAAATTTTTGAGAGTGGCAATTGTGGGCTGAATCTTGGCAGCTTATTAGGATTTGATTTTCAATTTAGAGAGTTGAGAAGTGTGCTTTAAAAAATAGACACTTGGATTCAAATAAGAAGATAGCACTACACACCTAGTAGCAAGGAAGAAATCGAATGTGCTGACAATGTACGAGACTGGTGAGGGTGCAGGAGCTCTCATTCACGGGGAGGAATCAGAGTGGTGCAGTCACTTTGGAAGGCAGCTTGCAGTTTCTTACAGAGCTAAATATGTTCTCACCATACGCTCCAGCAGTTGTGCACCTAGACATTTATCTAATTGAATGGCAAAGTATGTCCACATAAAACCCAGAACTTTGGATCATAATTGCCAAAAATTGGAAGCAACCAAAATGACCCTCAATAGTGAATGGATAAACACATTATGGTACATTCAGCATCCATACAATGAAATGCTACTAGTGATAGAAAGGAGTGAGCCAATGATGGATGAATGCCATTATACATTTGTCAGAACCCAGTGAACTATATTGTTAAAGTGTGGACTTTAGTTAGTACCCTAGTTCTTGTACGCATAAATAAATATTAATAAATAGTAATTAATTACTACTAGTTTTTAATTGTAATAAATGCACCATACAAACACAAGTGTTAAGTCACAGGGGAAATTATGTATGGGGAGGGAAAGGCATGTGGAAACTGTATTTTCTGACCTATATTTCTGCCAACCTGAAACTGTTCTTAAAAAGTCTATAAAGAAAAAAAATCAAGTCATGAAAACACATGGAGAAAACTTAAATGTTCATTGCTAAGTGAAAGAAGTCAATCTGATGCAGGTACACCTGGTAACAACTAAATGACATCATGGAAAAAACAAAACTATGGAGACACTAAAGCTTGGTGCTCGCCAGGCTGCGAAATGGGGAGGGATGAATAGGATTTTGAGGGTGATGAAACTAACCTGTATGATACTGTAATGGATACATACATGTAATGGATACATACATGTAATGGATACATGTCTGTGCATTTGGAGAACCAGTAGAACTATATGCTGCAAAGAACGAATCCTGATGTAAATCATGGGCTCTTATTTATAACAACATACTGCTGTCAGCTTATCACTTGTCACAAATGTACCAGCTCAATGAAGTTGTTAATAATAGAGGAGGCTGGAGGAGGTGCTTGGGAATATATGGGAATGTAAGCCTTCAACTTCTCTAAAAAACCAAGTCTATTAATTAATTAATTAGTTAATTAATTAATTCATATAGAACTGGGGTACAGGCCAGAGATGTGGAGGGTGACAGGATTCACCAGAGACAGAGCAGGGAGCAGAACAGGCAGATCCACGAAGTACACTCTGAGGGGAGCAGCAGGCGGGTCAGGAGAGGTCTGCCTCACCATGTGGTCACCTCCGGGGCAGGCGGGGATCGAACTCATGCAGAAGTGGCTTTAGCTTCTCAGTGTTGTGCTTTAACCCTCTGAGCCACCAGGGAGGGCCAAATCTCTTAATTTTTAAAGGAGGAGCAACAAATGAGATTCAAATTTCAGTGTCTATAAATAAAATTTTATTGGAACACACAAACACACACACACACACACATCTTCGGTGGCACAGCTTTTCTGGTATCTTCACCTTGCTCCATAATCATCTGCCCAAGCAGAGTCCTGAGGAATGACTGACGATAGTTGGGCTCTTGTTGACTGGATTGGGAGGTCCTTTCAATGAGGCATCTTCTCTGTGGTGGCTTCTACTGGGCCCTACTAGTTTGAGCTCCATTTGAAATCTTCAGGACTTCAGGGGAGGGAAGAACACAAGGGACTATGATGATGGCTCATGGGTGAATTGGTGTGGGAACTTTATGTAGACTATACCTAAGAGGAGAAAGCATATATTGTACAAAAATGATTAACAATGCGATACACACGCACACATACACACATATATATTTATAAAAAAAATAAAATCGTCATGATTTCGCAATACCCCACACAGTTCCCCTAATCTCTTTCCATTAATATACAACTTTGATCCCATCCCTAATTTACCAGGCAGCCAGTTTCTCATCTATAAAGTGGGGGTCATTGTGATTTCTCTTTCTTCTAATTCAATTTGTCATACCCCATACGAACACTGTATGGAAAACCTAGACAATGATACATTATCAACAGAAGTTAATTTACTGGACAAAATTGAGTTCATAAAAGAAACTCCAGGTAGGGATGAGGGGAGTTGGAGCTGATACAAAATCAAGTTAGTAGCATTTTTTCCTTTATTTTACTTTTTCTAGATAGATTTATTTCTTACATTGTGTTTTCATTTTTTTTTTTTTTTGGTACAATATTTGGTTTCTCCGCTCAAGTGTAGTCCCTGTACTTCTTAGTAAGTACCATTTTGAGAGGTAGGTATTTTGATAGTGGAAGGAACCATAATTGCATATTGGATTCAGATTTATGCTCATGGTCAGGGAATTCTCCAAGTCTGTCAGTCTCCAAGACAAGAAGTGCACATTTGAGCTCAAATGTCACATGTCACCCTGGGCAGCTGAGTCCTGAAGCAGGACTCAGTCTCTCTAAAGTTCAGTTTCCTTTTCTGGAAAATGGGAATGGCCACATCAGCTTTATACTGGCTGAACAGGCAGCACATTAAAGTGCTTCTCTGGGGCCTGCCACAGCACAGGCTGCCCATCCACCCAGGTTTAATTTGATTTCTCGAAGGTCTCAGATCTCAGCAGAGTCACTCAGAAGAGTCACCACTCCTCCCGCCATGTGTCCTAGTGTTATAACTTCTCAGATGGTCAGGAAGACTTTTCTAATGTCAAGCTAAACTTCCTTTTTTTTCAGTGTAAGTCTCCTTCATTTGTCCTGTGCCCACTGGACACACTCAAAGCCTTCATAGAAGTGGTAATTAAACTTATTTTCTTAACTTTCTCTAGATTAAATAACCTCAATTATGCAGACCCATTCCAATAGGAGCTATTTAATATTCCATTGAAAACGCACCTCACCTTTCTCTGGCTTTGTCATTCCTAGTCTTTAGAAATAATCTGATCAAAGCGGACTTTTTTAGTGGACTAGCCCATGTAGAATGTGCTAGAAGGATCACTACTAAGGTCTTTGCACGCTCTGTTCATTTTACTTTATCTCTTTGTGTTGTCTTTCTTTTCCTTTGTCTTATTGACTACTATTCTTATCTTTCATTGTCCTGTTTAGTTTTTTTTTCCTCAAAGTATTGCTTATTGGCTAAACTGAGGGCTGTGGAATGGGATTTTGCTAAGTTTGGGTGCCACCTTATTCTTACCAACTGTCTCTTTGCCCACATAACTTAATTTATCTGAAACTCAGTTTTCCCATCTGTAAAAAGTGATGGATGCTGTATCCACCACAAAGAATTAGGTATTTAACATATCATTGTATGCTAAGACTCTAAACAATGGGTCTATACTGCGCACTCAGCAAATGCCAGGTTTTAAAAAAATTTTTCATTTTGAAATCATTTAGACTCATAAGAAGTTGAAAAAAATAATGTAGGAAGTTGCCATGTATATTTCCAACAGCTTCTCCGAATGATAAAGACTTCCATTATTAGAATACTTTATCAAAACCAGGAAGTCGACATCAGTGCACTGTTAACTGAACTGTAGAACTCTTTCATATTTCACTAGTATTTTCATGCATTCTTTTAAATCTGTGTGTGTGTGTCTGTAATTTAATGAACTGTTATTACATGTCTAGATTCAGGTAACCACCACCAAAGGAATTGTTCCATTTCCACAAAGACTGTGCCTTTATGGACACACCCATTTTCTGCCACTACTTCCATTAACCATTGATTTATTATTCTTCAGTTTTTTTTCTTTTAAAGATTTATTTATTTATTCATACAGAACTGTGGTACAGGCCAGAGATGCGGAGGGTGAGAGGATTCACCAGGGACAGAGTGGGAAGCAGAACAGGCAGATCGACGGAAGTACACTGCTGAGGGGAGCAGCGGGTGGGTCAGGAGATGCCACGCCTTGTGGATCTCCTCCAGGGCAGGCGGGAATCGAACTCATGTGGAAGTGGCTTAAGCTTCTTAGTGCAGTGCTTTAACCCGCTGCGCCACCAGGGAGGGCCTATTCTTCAGTTTTGAGACTACCATTCAAGTGGAATCATACCTTTTGAGATTGGTCCGTGGCACTCACTGTCATGACCTTGAG
>NW_004567115.1:27387471-27396716 GCF_000260355.1 Condylura cristata
ATAAGAAAGATTAACTTTTCACTGCATCCTTGCCAGTATTTGGTGTTAGCACTATTTTTTTTTTGCTTTTGTCATTTTAATAGATGTGAAGTATTATTTTCTTGTCTTTAATTTGTATTTCCTTGATGGCTGATGATGTTGAACATCTCTTTGTATACTTACATGCTATCCATATATTCTCTTTGGGTCTGTTCAACTCCTTCTTTAGTCTATTTTTAGACTTGGATTCTTTTATATATTCAGAATATATGTCCTTTATCAGATACATGATTTGCAGATATTTTTCTCCCATTTTGTGGCTTTTTTTTTTCATTTCCTTCTTAGCACCTTTTATAGAGTAAACGTTTTCAACTAATTGTTATTATTTTAATCGATCATGCTCTTGTTTTTATGTCTTTGCTTAATCCTAAATCACAAACCTTTTTCTTCAATTTTTAAAGTGTTTTATTTTTATATTTTGCATTGAGATCTGGGATCTACTTTGATTTAATTGTTTTAGGTGTGTGGTATAGATCAAAATCCTCATTCCTCCCTAACTCCATATATTTCCTTCTCCCATCCCAATTTTTCTCTTTCTCTTTCTTTTTCCTTTTTTTTGTGTGTGACTAGCCAAATTATTCCAACACTCTTTGGTAAAATAGTATCCTTCCTCCTTCAATTGCTTCTGTATCTTTGTAAAAAATCCTTCGGTGATTCTTTTGTAGAGCTATTTCTGGGTTCTTAAATCTATTCTATTGATCTATGTGTCTCTGTCAATACCATAATGTCTCTTGAGTATTGTAGCTATATAGTAAGTTTAAGATTGGATATTGTGATTCCTCTAACTTTATTATTTTTCAAAATTGTTTTTAGCTATTTTAGTTGCTTTGCTTTTCATATAGATTTTTGAAGAAGCTTGTCTGTATCTACAAAATTTCTTGCTGGGGTTAGTTGTTCTTTTAAATGCTATTCTTACTTTCCTCATTTGTGTTTGTTTTATCATCTCAAATTATCAGAGAGCTAAAGGGGGGTTAGCAATTGCTTAGCCTGATTCCAGCATTTTTCAGTAGAGAAAATATAATCATTCTTTGCAGTAGATTCAGTGAGGGAGAGTGACCTCCCAAGGTCTCTCAGGAGGTCAAGTGATCTGGGACCAGTGCCCATGACCTCTGACTCTTTGGTTGTAGGATTTTTGAGTTGCCACAGACTTTGACTCTTAAAGCTACTGAATTTTACCTTTTTCTCCATGCATTTTTCTGCTTTCTTGAAAGGCATTATTTAAAATTTCATTGTTGTAGTTCAGAGAGAACATGATCAAGTGGAGCAAGAGGCCCTTTGGAAACATGTTAAAAGTACAAGTTCCTTGCCCTATTTTTACTGAGTAAGATTTTTACTTAGTAAGTGTGGTGTGGTATGCAGGAGCCCACAGTTTGAAAGCATCAGGATATTCTGATGCTGTTGAATAATGGGATTCCCTTGGAGCACCTGGGACAATCAGAAAGAAACTGGCCCTGAAGTCAGTTTACTTCCTCACTAGTTAATAGCTCTCTCCTTTAGTTTATTCATGTATAAAATGGGGATAATGGCATCATCTGGTGCACAGGTTTTCTTCTGTATATGTAAAGCTCTCCACATTAAGCTTGTCACCCCAATCAGTGACTACCTCTTTTCGTTCCTCCCTTCTTAATAGACTGTGAGGACTGGTATCTGCTTGAGGCAGAGAGTGTTATGTGTTTAACAATCCAATTTACTTTCCTCCTGATCACTGGAAAGACTTTACCTGTCAGCCCCCACTGCATTTAGCCCTATCCCAGACCAATGGACTGTGAGTGTTGCCAATGAGGCACTTCTGGGCCCAGAGAGGAAGTTTGATTTGACCCCCTTTATGCTTTGCTGCTGCTAGCGGCATATGACTAAGATAATACTAAACCAAGAAGATGGCAGCAGCCTGCTTCCCAGAGTCACTGTAGGAGGGTGTCTCTGTTTACTCCCTCAGATGGTATGATTCAAAAGAGAACTCAGTCTTTGCTGAGAACTCAGTATTTGCTGAGATCTTGGGGCTGGGTTATAGCACCTGTACTCATTTCTCCACTATTAGATGTTTAACAACTTAAAAATAAAGTTACTTTTTGAATATTATATTTGTTCTTATACTCTACATACTTTATGACTCACACCATCTACTGGTACAGTAATTGCATTAAGCATTTCAACAGGAGGTTATAGCTTCTTCTTTTATAGTGACTAAAATTTTTTTCCAAACTGAAATACTTTGTATGCTTTGTAGTTTTATGTACTTTTGTGTTTAAATGTAATTCTCAGGCATCATAAGTCGCTTAGCCAGGTAATCGTCTGGATAATGATTTCGTAAGGATAAGGGCCACCAGGACCCAGAGTGGCGAAGGAACAGATTCTGTGTGACTCTAAACTGTTGAGGAGGTGGCCTGTGCAGGGGGCGCTGTTTATGCTGCCACTAGTGATGCTGGGAACTGGAAGGAAAGACAAGTCTTTAGCACACAATTAATTAATCATCTCACTGTAAAGTAAGAGATTATGTGTTCCACTGGGTGACTGCTTATGTTCAGATCCAAGGTAGTTGACCATTTACCCAGATAACCTCCGGGACGTAGGACTACATGGAATTCCATCTTATGCACAGGCTCAACTATGGACCATTAATAAAAGTGACAGATATTCAGTCAGCATATCATTGGGGGACAGCAGGAATTTTCACCACTTTCAGTGAATGGATCAAAAGACCCTTTTTGGCTAGAGATTTTCCTCTGGAGGGATTTTTATTTTTATTTTCATTCAGTTCTAAGTAGTATTGCTTTTATAGATTAATGTATTTTAATAACAGACTCATACAAACAGCTCTGAAGACAGACAAAATTAAAAACTGTATACTTTTATGTAGAACAACTCAGAAAAGTGTGGTGAATGAGTGGAGTTTACTATATGATAAAAATACGACAAACACCAGTGAGTTGCTAACAATAAGAAATTTACTTGTTTAAGAGAAAAATTCAAGTGCTGGTATTGTCTAGAAACAAATAATAGGTTTATTTTATAACGATTATAAGGTTGAAGTGTTGAAATTTGTTCATTGAAATTTTTGACTTCATGAATGTTTTATTTCCCTGCATTTATATTAAAAATTCACATACAAATGAACAAGAAGAAAAACTGCCAATATCTGTTTTCTGTCCCATTTTTCTGCTTGCAGTCATATACTTTCTGACCCCATGTAAAAAAAGTATCAAAACTACCAATAACAGGAAAAAGAATTTTTTTTTGAAAATGAATGTTTCCATCATAATGAATTCTTTTTTTTTTTTTAAAGACTTATTTATTTGTGCATACAGACCTGGGGTACTAGGCCAGAGGTGCAGGCGCGGTGTGAGGCTTCATCAGAGACAGAGCAGGGAGCAGAACAGGCAGATTGATGAAGTACACTGCTGAGGGGAGCAGCGGGCGGGTCAGGAGAGGTCTGCCACGCCATGTGGGTCAACTCCGGGGCAGGTGGGGATCGAATTCATGCTGAAGTGGCTTTAGCTTCTTAGTGCTGTGCTTTAACCCGCTGTGCCACCAGGGAGGGCCCCATAATGAATTCTTAAGCATGTTCTTTCACAAATGCATGTGGCATGCTGGATGGCTGTCTTTTGGCATAATTGTTACACATTTGGCATGGACAGCACTCAGGTTGGCATCTTCAAAAAGTCCAACCAGATAGGCCCTACTTGCCTCCTGCAATGCACCAATATAGCTGCTCTCTGGAAATGCAGATCTGTTTTGAAGTCCTAAGCAATTGCTCACACCAGACACTGGAATGGAGATACTGAATCAGAAGTGGCGAGGCAGAAGTTCAGTGGACATGTGGTAAGATTTGGTTTCATGGAGTGCCACAGTATCCAGCCTGTATTGATGAGGTTCTTCCCCCTTCCATTAAAGAGTGCACTCTGGCAAGAGGCTTTTTTTAGCCAGTTGCTTCCTTGGTGCTTTGCCACACAGGTTGATTTACAGACAGTCAGCCATCTAGGAGCCATTAAATAGAGGCGGCTTTAGTTACCCCCCTTCCCCAGGCTGGACCTCCAAGAGTTAGAGGTGGCTACGCTGGTGTTAGTAATCCTTGTAGCTGCAAATGCAATTCTCAGTAGTTTCTGATTCATGAATTATTTAAAAGTTTATTGGTTAGTATCCAGGCGCTTGGGGATTTTCCAGCTCTTTCTGTTACTGATCTGTTTTAATTTTACTCTGATCAGTGAACCTGTTCTATGTAGTTTTAATCTTTAGAGATTTGTTGAATCGTGTTTTCTGGTCCAGCATGCAGTCAATTGTTGTAAACATTTTTTTTTTAACTTGCTCCAAAAAATGATGTATATTCTACAGTTGTTGGGTATGTTCTGGGGCGTTACAAGCATTGTTTAATTAAAAAAATGTGTCAGACTAACTTTATGTTGCTGATAACAGACACTTTTTAAATTAAGGATATAAAAGTTAAAAGTAAAAGGGTGATGGCCCTTCCTGGTGGTGCAGCGGGTTAGGACGCAGCACTGCAAGTGAGCCGCAGCCACCTCAGTGCGAGTTTGATCCTGGCCTTGGAGGTGACCCACATGGCGCGGCAGACCTTTCCTGTCTCGCCCACTGCTCCCCTCAGCAGTGTACTTTGTCGATCTGCCTGTTCTACTCCCCACTCTGTCTCTGGTGAATCCTCTCACCACCCCTGCATCTCTGGCCAGTTCTGTATGCATATAAATAAATAAATCTTAAAAAAAAAAAGTAAAAGACTGGCAAAATTGATTTTTTTTTTCTGATTATTATCTGCTGAGAGAGGTTTGGATTATGGATGGATGCTTCTGATGATTTCTCCTTTTAGTTCTATTTTCTGCAAACAGTTCCTTCACTGTTTTGCTTTGTATGTTTCAGGGATTATGTTATTGCATGCATATAAAATACATAATTGTTAGTCTTGTAACAATGATATTCTCCTTGAAGTTTACTTTGGTTAACAAGGCTTTTCCAGCTTTCTTTTGGGTTGTATTTGCATGAGCTATGTATTTTTTAATCCTACTGCTATCAAATATTCTGTATCCGTAAGTTTAAAGTATGTCTCTTAGGAGGAGCCTGGTAAAATTTTATTGTATTTAGTTTGTCGATTTTTATCTTTTAAT
Source organism: Condylura cristata (assembly GCF_000260355.1). NCBI lineage: Eukaryota > Metazoa > Chordata > Mammalia > Eulipotyphla > Talpidae > Condylura > Condylura cristata. Next base: position 27,392,622 of record NW_004567115.1, read on the forward strand.
TGGACTATTAATGGTGTCATTAATGAAATTACAAACCTATTTGAAATCTATTATCTTACTATGTGATTTCTATTTGCCCCACCAATTTTTGGTCATTCCCCACTGCCACCCCCTTTTTCATTTTATTTTCAATGAAGTATTTTTTACTTTTCCATTTCCTCCCTCTCTTTTTTTGGCTTACTAGTTACACATTCTTTTGTGTTCTAAAATTCTTGGAAATTTAGTTACTGTATCTTGTGAACCAATATGAGCAGCCTCAAGTACTCCACCATTTTTTCAATGGTATTTAATTTTAATAAAGGTAGTAGCTAGAATTACAAGCATCTCAGCATCCAAACATCCAAACTATTTAGAGATTTATTATCTGTTTAGAGAAGTTATAATTATAATAAGTATCAATATAATTACAACTTCTGAGATTATAAATCTCTAAACAGCAAAGCAGCAAACCCTGTTTTGTTAAATTCACTCAATGAGGGCATATTTTTTCTGATGACCTGGATGAAGAAATTGAGGGTTTGTAAATGTGCAAGAATGCAGTAGTTGTGTGGTGGATATATTCTCTCGTGGCAGTTCTTCCAAACTGTCCTCAGTGGTACTCATGGGCAAGGTTGATACTGGCTAGATTGAGTCACTTACTTTGTAGGAGTATTGACTACCTATGAAGAGTTGAATTATTGTTTTGTTTTCTAGACCTAAGAAAACGATGAATAAAATCACAGATTGTAAATGAATAGCTCCTGTTGGTAGCATTACATCATAAATAGCACAAGAAATGTGGAAATATTCCTCTAAGACTTAAAAACAATGATCTAACTCAGCAAAGTATCATTTTTGCCACTGAGCGAATGACATATTGTTTTACTCTGGAAGTAAAAGAAAATACCAATAAGCATTCATTGAGAACTATATTTGTTTATTAATTGCAACCTCAAGTTTTCTATCAATCTCAGAATTTGGCAAAAAGTAATAATTTGGATATATAGGATTTGGGCGACAGAACACTGAATATTTTATTATTTGTAATGGTGAACTGGTACTCTAAATTAGTAAAGATTATAATAAACTGAGTAAGTAAAAATAGATGAGACATTTTTTTCCCCTGGATAACTAGTTGGTAAACACACAACTAGTTATTTTCCAAAACTTCAGTTTTGGCAGATCTATTGTATCTATTGACTTAAAAAATCCTAAAGTAGAAATAACAGATGGTAAGTTTCTCTGCTTATCTATTTAGAAAATGTCTAATTCCTTGCCTTTTGCCTAACAGATCTTGTATCCTCACTTTTTAAACTTTTCTAGAGTCCTTCCTGTAGCATTTTTGGTGTGGGGGCATTTCAGAGTCCCTATTTGGGGAGTTTTGCACCCTCTGATAACCCAGCTTGAAACTGAGCATCAAGCAGTAGCTTGTCAATTGCCATGTCCCAGGGTGTTGATGCACCCACATTCTTGCCTACAACCCAAAATTCAGGATATCTGAAGAATAAAAAAACTAATATATTCACTTAAAAAATAATATTTTTCAAGCCCTTGGAAATCCTCTGTGTATGTTAATATTGATTATTCAGTAAAAAGTCATTTTGGACCAGATGCTGTATTTTGCACTTTCTTCTTATATCAATCTCTTCATTTAAGTCATGAGAAAATAGAGATTTAAAAAGAACAACTTGCCCTAGGTTCCAAATGGCTTAATGGAATTCAAGCCCAGCTTCTTCCACTGCCATCACCACAATTTTATACTTCAGCTTTTCAGCAGGTATGTGATGTTTTTCCTTGTCTCTCAGGTAACGCACTGGTCTCACTTCTTTTTTCACTTTCAAAACTTAGTATTCCGTGAAACTTTAAGTCTGAGGAAGGGCCATTATATTATTATAACATGAATGGATAAGCAATTTGAAATTATTTTTTTAAGAAGACAATAAAAACTTTGGATAGATTCCTCTCTTCCCTTACCCTATGTGAAAATGAAGCAGCAATCCTGATTTCACATCTAGATGTTTCTTATCTCTCCCTCATCTTGGCATGGCGTGCGTTCCTTGGTATAAGTCCCCAGTCCTCAATCCTAGTTGGGTAGCTTCTGGAACTTTCTGGATGGTTCTACACCTTTGATCGTCACCTTTCCACCCCAGCTGCACTGAGCAGTATAAAACACAAATATGATCATTTCAGCTTCTTATTTAATTCCTTTAGTATATTATTGCCTTTAGGGCATAGTTACCTCAGCCAATGGCGATTCCCAGCCTTCCCCTATCACCTTACCACCTTCCATTTCCATAGGCATCTGAAATTCCAGCTCTGTTGAGTTCCTTGCAGGTCCCAAATTCTGCCATACTTTCTCCTTTTCTCTTTTCTCATGTCCGCAGGACTAAAAGACTCTTCCTATCTCTCTATTTCCTCCTCTGATCACCTCCCCTCCACCACCTTTCTTGATTAGTGTGTGGGTCTAATTTGCTTAGTAAACTAGATGTACACTTTTGTTTTCAAAGCACCCTGTTTGTGCCTCTCCATTTCCCATAACTGTCAGTTGTGGAGAGTGAGGGAACAGGCCTTCTGTGGGCACCCTGAAGACATGGATTATAACCTATTCTAGAGCTTGGTATTCCCAAGGCTACTGGTATATTTCTGTTGGATGAATGAGCGATGAAAGATTTGCCTGTTACTTATTGGTCCTCCAACTCCTTTAAAAATTTATCTTCTCCTTACGAGGGAAAGAGTTCAGTGTGTAAGAATATGGATGGTGATGACAATAACATTATGTAAATCCAGCTAGAAGGAAAAATTCCAAAGAAATTACAGATGCACCAAGTGCTAGTTAAGAACTTGATGAGTCACATTTCTTCTGTGGACTCTTAATTTCTGGGAGAATGGGAAGTTGAATGCAAAGGTCTATTTTTTTTTCCTTTTTAGAGATCTAATTGACTTTATTAAATAGCTCATGAATTGGGAAGCACATCACTTAGCAAGTAGAAGGCTTTGCAGCTATAGATCTCTGAGGTCTCTGAATACCTCCTTTATAGTCACACTTGATAGTCCTTTGTTTTATAATCTCTTGAGTATGTATTGTTCAATATATATGAATCTCTTATATCTCATATATATGAGTACTTTCGAAAAGATCTAGAATCTGCTTATTTTTTAATCATCATTGGGTATACAAACCTCAATTTAAATACAAAAGAGTATACTGACTTTCATTGAGTCCTTCTTTTATAATCTTTTCTGGCCTTTCAAATTGTTAAATAAATGACATGCTAACATAAATCAGTATAACCTAAAGTTACCCTGACATGTCAAAATATGTACATCAACATACATGTGATGGAACTCAGTGCAGATAATTTGAGAGTCTACTCCAGTAAACAGACTTCCCTTAAACCATTTTTGGAACTTCTGTTCAAAATTTTCTCAGAAACTTGTAATCTTTTTTCTACCAGTGCAAATCTGTATCTTTGTAGCACAGATCTGTGAACAAAGCAGGTGACTAAACTTTAGTTTCTTGCTTTATTTATTGGTTTGCTTACTCTAGTTAGGGAACTTAAACATGTTTTGTTTGGAGAACTTAGACTGAAAAAAGAAAATTAACACAGTCTATATTACAGTTAAACATTAATCAATCTTTGGGGGGGGGAACAGTAAAAATTATGAGATTTAAAGCCTAAAGGTGATGTAAGTTTCAGAATTGTCATCCAAAACAAAAATTCTTTTCTCATCTCTTGTTGGAGATCCTGGATGAAGTTTTTCCTGTATCTGCATCTGGATGTCTGGATGCCTGACAGCTGAATTCTTTAAGAAAGCAAATTCCCCTCATGCTATCTTCAGCAAGATAAATGTGATCCATTTATCTTGGGTTCTGGCCCTCTTTTTTTAAAATAAAAACAGGGGAAAATAACATAAGGAAATAATTAAATATATCCCTTAATGTAGCCAAATTATCTCGATATATTTTTTCTAATTTAAAAGTTATTTCACAAATACTTTACTTAATACAAATTGAAATCTTGCTGTTTGTGTTTTGTATATTTCCTCTTTCACTTAGTATTGTATGGTAAATATATTGCTATTCTTTTTTTTTTTTTTTAAGATTTATTTATTTGT
>NW_004567115.1:27396816-27418373 GCF_000260355.1 Condylura cristata
AGGCAGATAGATGAAGTACACTGCTGAGGGGAGCAGCGGGCGGGTCAGGAGAGGTCTGCCCCGCCATGTGGTCACCTCTGGGGCAGGCGGGAATCCAACTCATGCTGAAGTGCCTTAAGCTTCTTAATGCTGTGCTTTAACCCGCTGCGCCACCAGGGAAGGCCTATATTGCTATTCTTTAAAAATGCTTTAAAACATGATTTTTGGTGGTTACATTTTGTTCTGACATTGTATATCCATACTATTTTGCATCCATATATATTGCTGTTGTCTTCTTCATAGAATGTGCCTACTTGGATGTATCCCCAATGGTAAAAGCATGATAACTAATGTTTTTCAGTTTGTTAAGTTTAACTATTTCTTAAAAGTGTAATTTTTATTGTTAATGAGGTTGAAATTTTTCACATAATCTTTGTGTCGCTAAGAGTTCATTTGCCTGAAATTCTTTGTTTGCTCTAAATATTGCCATTCAAATTTTCTTTTCATTTGTATTTTCTAGATGCATTTTGCCCTTCATTTTAAGTTTCTGAGTCATTCAGTTTATAAACAATGTATAATAACTGGATGTTGAGGACTTGTTTCTTTGTTGGAGATATTTAACCCATTCACATTTATTGTTATATTTGTAGATTTAACCTTTTGTCAATTTATGTATAATAAATTCTACTTTATGTTTCTTGCTGTTCTTTGAAAAATTTTTATAGATTACATATTTTCTTTCTTTCTAGTGATTTGAAAGCACACTTTTAATTCTGATATTACTAATTTTTGTAGCTTTTTAAAATAAAATTGTTTATTTGTTTGACCCAAATTAGCTTTGAAAGCACATTTAAAGGGGATATTCAAAAAGAAATCACAAACATTGGCGCATTATTCGGATAAGTGGCCATCCTCCCAAGTAGAATATTCTGAAGGACAACACTCATGCAGTTTAAGTCTTGACATATATACATAAACATACATACATATACATACATATGCACATATATACATATATACATAATACACATAAACATTACAGTTAGAATACTAATACATATTTTGTTTGGAGAGCTTAGGCTATAAAAAAAACACAGTCTAGGTTACATTAAACATTAGTCAGTGTTTGGGAAGAAACAAAAATTATGAGGTTTTGAAGGTGATGTGAGAGTCAGAATTATATATGCATGTATGCATGTGTGTATGAGTGTTTACATTTTCACTGTGGTCAGTTTAGTATTTCTCCACCAATCTCACTCTTTGCTGACCTCAAAACTCATTTCAAGTAAAACTAACTCTAAAACATCTTCAGCTAGGCCCTCATTCTCTGTTACTTTCCTGCAATCCTTTCATGTACTGAGTGGAAAGTTACCAGACCTGCATGGGGCTGCTTGGTGTGGCAGGAATAGTTTGAATTTTAAGGCTCTGAATCAGTTGCTTTCAACATCTGGTCATTTAAAGATTTGGAATGTCTGTGAGGTCATTTCTTGTTTTAATCTTCTATGACTAAATAGTAAGCACCTATTGGCATAACTTCAGTAGGTCCTATGTGGAATGGGTAAGATGAAACCAATTTATGTTCAAAAGTAAAGAAAATAAAAAGACTCTAACCTGATAAAACATTCTGCATCTTGATCCATGTGCTGGTTGTATTATATATACTACATGTAAAAATCCATTCAATTGTACCTTTGAAATAAGGGCATTTTTATCACCTTAGTTGTGATTGATTTTCTCATTAAATAGTAAAACTCAACAAAAGGAAGAAAGTAAGAAAAGGAAAGGAGAGAAGGGAAGCTAAAAGAAAGGAAAAAATGAAAAAAAGACAAGATGTTTAAAGGTTGTGGTTTTATGAGGCAGGGTGAGATGGAGAATCCAGGAAATAGTGAGTTTGAATCCTGACATCAAATAGTAGCCCTGGGATCTTGTGCATATTGTTTAACCTTCTGAGACTCAGTGAAAATAAAATCTGTAGTTGTTCACTTTATGAGACAGGCAGGGGTATTAAAGTTATAAAGAACACAAAACACCTGGTATTAGTAGATGATCAATATGTATTTCTTAATAGAGGTATTAAGATTATTAAACAAACATATGACAGACCAAAGAGCTAAAAGACTTTACATCATTCTTTTGAAATCACCCCAGAATAAATAGGTCCCAGAAGACCCAATGTTAAAGTGACTGTGAAGAAAATGTTAGGCTCATAGTTTTTTGATGACATGGCCAATTGGTATTATTACCCCTTTGGAGAGCCGCCTGGTCATTTATAATAAAAGTCATATTACTGATTATGGTTTTTAAGCTATTAATCCCACGTTTGGGATGACAGCCTGAGGAGATAATCCAAAAATAAAAATACAGAATTTATTTATTCAAAAATGCTTGTCTGCATTACAATGATGTGTGAGCCAGATAGCTGAAAGATGAATAATTAAACTTTTAACAATTGAATGAAAATTACTCCATCCAAAGTGGCAGTTGCTAGAATTATGTAGAATTATGAAGAATTTGAACAACAACAACAAAATAGTATGTACGTAGTGAACCTGTCCATATAAAACCCATGTCCGTGCAGATAGAAGTTAAAAGTATACGTTGTAAATCTTTGGTTTTATGTGGGAGAGAGGTGATCTATATTTAAATTTTTGACTTACTATACTATAACTATTGATAATTGAGTCAATAAAATAACTGAAAACATAAGTTATATGAGGTAGAATGTGATATCTGTGAAAAGAGGCAATGCATAAAATACAGAATAAGAATGTGGAGTGGGTATGTAGGTAGAGTTATACAAAAAGAGACATTATATTCTGCCCAATTTTTTTAAAAAGATTTTATTTATTTATGCATATAGAACTGGGGTACAGGCCAGAGGTGCAGCGGGGCAGGGGAGGGGGGGGTGAGAAAATTCACCAGAGACAGAGTGGGGAGCAGAACAGACAGATCTACTGAAATACACTGCTGAAGGGAGCAGAGGGCGGATCAGGCGAGGTCTGCTATGCCATGTGGGTCACCCCCTAGGTGGGGATTGAACTCATGCAGCAGTGGCTTGATAGCCTCATAGTGCTATGCTTTAACCTGTTGCTCCACCAGGGAGGGCCCTCCCTCCCCCGAATTTTTAAGAGTTCATCTCAACCATGCTGTGTGAAAATAGTTACCACATGTGAGAAATGCTTTTCCCAGAAATAATTTTTTTCACATCAGCTTCAAACCCCAAAATATAGAGGTAAAAATTCCCGAGAAAAGTTGTTCTTCAGGCTCCCAGGTCCCTGCCAGCTGCCTCACAGCTGCTTCTCCTTTCCTTTCTTTTGTGATAAAGGAGAAAGTTTTATACATGCTGAAATGGTTTACAATTGTCTTAGTTGCTCTTATTTTTTATGTCTCTGCAAAGGGTCAAAACAGCTATCATTTAAAAAGAGAAAATGATGTCTTTTTAGGGGTAAGAGAGAATAGCTACTTTCTACTACCAACAGAAATGGAAATAAATGGAGTCTGGCACCTGTAAGCACAATTTACTAAGTATTCTGGATTGTGTTAGCTGTCAGGAGCTAGTCTGAAAAAGTGGAATGAGCTGTTGGGGCTGGGGGCTGCTTCCTATTCACCACTTGAAAGTCCAAATCAACTCCATAGTGGTTTTGGGAGTAGATAGCACAGTGCAGATCATAGCGGCCCTGGTTGAGGGGCAGGCCTCCCTTCCTTGGGTCGTCCCAGTCTCAAGGGAACAGAATGAATACCTGTGAGAAATCAAAATTTGCAAGGTGTTGGTTGACCCTTCCAGGCATTTCAGGGAGGCTTGTATCTGCATTGTGTTTGGTGCTATGGAAAATGTTTGACCCAAGTTTCAAAATACAAGGGCTTATTCCCCAGAAGAGAATTGGCAGAGTCGTGGAGCTTGAAGGAGTCCTAGCAAATGATGAAGCCAAAGCCCTTAATTTTGCCAAACAGGAAATAGACACAAGCCCAAGTTTACAGTCATTAGTGAGGACATGGTCAAAGTCAAAGTTGTGGATTACAGGCCATTGTATTTCCTGCTCCACCTTGCCGCACATCTCCTTCCTTCCACCACTACTGACCTTTTCTGTATCTATCAGACAAACTTAGAATCATAGCTCTTTAATGCACAAAGACTTTATTTAAGCCACCAGAGGTAGTAGCCAGCAAGTCAGGATACAGCATTATCCTTCCAGGGTTCCGCTTGCTAGGAGAGGAGTTTCATTTCAAGGGCTTCACTCCAAAATCAGAATACTTGGGTTCATAGCCCAAGCCCACCCTTGGGACGGATTGCCTGTGATCAGGTGGATGTTTAACCTCTCTCAACCTCCGTATCTTCATCTACAAAATAGCATTGTAACAGTACCCATCTCTTAAATTCTTAGGTTGGTGATAAGTGCTCAATAATTGCTATCTATTATTATTAATTTCAGGGTAGTTGCAACAATTTCTGTCACAGATCTTAAGGAAAAAGAAATTTATCACTAATTGTGTTGTTTTTTGAGGGAGGGATGGTTATTTTCTAGGCATAGTCCTGACATGCTCAGAATGACTTTTCTGAGATTGTAAAACTTCCTTAACATCTAACAAGCACCGATTGTTCTCTGGTAGATTTTTAAAAAAATATTTATTTATGCATACAGAACTGGGGTACAAGCCAGAGGTGCAGGAGCCATGAGAGGATTCACCAGAGACAGAGCTCTGGTGGATTTTTCACGGGTCTAGTGTGTTTATTTTTTTCTGCAACTTTTTTCACCAGCTATCTTAATTACCCCCACAGTAACTACTCCTTATCTCCAATTCTTCTCCCCCTTTTTGTCTCCCTACTCAGTCAATGCTTTATTGAAGTGTAATTAGTATGCTCACATATTTAAAGATAACAACTTGATCAGTTTTAATATACACACAAAGCCATCACCAATAACTTTTCCTGTGCCCCTTGGTAACACCAGCCTTCCCTCCTTCTCCCTTCTGGCCTCTCCCAGCCTCCCACTCCCACTCTCACCCCCTGGCAAATACTGATCTGTTAGACTTTTACAGAAGTGGAGTCATGTGGTATATTTTCTATTTGCTTTTTTCACTCAGCATGATAATCACCCATGCTCATACATGTATCAATCGTTCATTACCTTTTATTGCTGAGGTCTCCAATAATTTGTTCTTTGTTCACGCTTCTTATCTGGCTATGCAATGGAATGAAAACACATTGTAATGATTAAAAAGTATTTATTGATTAATGTTTCCTGTTTATATTTTCTGTTTCATTTTTGTCCAGTATACATAATCGATAGTATATAGTAATTGTAGGTTCTCTAAGACTAACAACCACTTGCTTTCTGTGAGAATATTTTAAAATAATGTTTATAATCAACATTACTATTTATTTGAATGTTGAGATTATAATTCACTCCTGATTCTCTCAATCTAAAATAATCCTTCCTTTGGTTAACCTAATGAGCTGACTGAATAAATTCATACGTCAATATTTACACATTTGTCATTTTCATGATAAAATCTTTATTAATATTACCTACTTATATTTTAAACATATGGATATGTTTTTAGTTACCTTGTAGCCAAAACATAACATAAATAAATTGAACAATGGATAAAGTAAAAGTAATATTGTAAAATAATGAAAGATCATTTGAGAGGCAAATCCACTTTTTGTTATGACTTTTTACCTATACCATATCAAATCGACAATTGATATTCCTGCATCTGGAAGGAAGAAGATAAAAATTACAGCATCACAAGCCCTAAGAATATCATGGATTGATCAGGCATCAGTGCCAGAAGTATGGAGACTTGGCAGTATAGAGGGTAGGAGTTAGCCAGAAAGAATGGTAAAGAAGCCAGAGAAAGCAAACTTTACTCATTGTGCATCTCAAACTTGTGTTTTGGGCAGTTTTCCTAAATGTTCTCTTTGCCTGAGAAGTCTGGGAAAGTGATCATTTAAAAACTGAGCCTGTAATGGATAGACTGACTTTAAAGATGAGACAAGAATTCTGGTAGCAGATTTTTATGTAGAACAAGAAAAATAAATGCAGTTTTTGCACTGGCAGATAACTGGAGATTTTCTCGACCAAACTTTCATTTTGTAAGTGACTTGCCCAAGGTCACAGTATAATTTAATGGCAGAACTGGAACTCGATCTTGGATTTCTGAAATATACACTTTTATCATTTTTTTGTGTGATGGGTGACTTCTGTTTTGTTGGGGCTGGTGTGTTGGTATGTAAGGTATAAGGTAAGGGTCCCTGTTACCTGGGACATTGCATCCTTGATATGTTATTCTTCTTGAGTATTGTGTCCACTTTGGGGATGGGTTTACTTTGTTGAATGGAGAGTAGTGTTTGTCTGCTCTCTCCACTGGCTTTGTGATGGAAGGTTGATGATGAGAGGCGACATTTGGCTAATGGCCATTTGGTCTTGGTTTATTTGATTGTCTAATTACCCATTTTTTTATTTTATAACAGTTTATTTTTACATCATTTTGTACATTTTTTTCCATCTCAATTGTAATCCCCGCAGGTTTCCCATCACCAAGTCACCTGTGTGCCATCACCATAATCCCGTGCACTTCCCTCCCCACCCCCCTGTTTAATTACCCATTTTTAATTGGTATATTAAAATCTTTATACTAGGGAGGTCATAACCTTAAATTTTATAAGAACTTACAGAGTTTCCTTTCACAGTCTTAACATCTAAGTCTAAAGCTGCATCTTCATCTCCATGTTCACTGTGTATCTCTCTCATATCTTTGTCCACCCGGGGCATCTCAGCATGAAGGGGAGACAGTAGATAAAACTTACCCTCCCTTATTATGATTCACTGACTTGGTACAACCTCTTCATTTTACAGAGCTGGAAATGGAGACTCAAGTTATGAACTTATCTAAAGTCTCATAGTAATGTATAACCTGGGATTGCTGTAACAAAACACCTTAACCTGGGTGATTAGCAACAACATCATTTTATTTCTCATGATTCTGGAGGCCAGAAGTGCAGGATCATAGCTGGGTGTCAGCATAGCTGGGTTCTGATGAGGATCTTCCCATTGTGTTCTTACATCTCTAGCCCTGATCACTCCCCACAGGTCCTACTTCCAAATACCATCACAGTGGGATAGGGCTTCAGCATATGAATTTGAGGGGGACACATTCGATCCAAAACAGATGAAAACCCAAGTTTCTTGTTCTTCACAGATCTCTTGAATTCTGTTCATGCCTCATTAGCATCTGTGTGGTATCCAGCACTGCCAGGCAGCTTCAATATGTAACAGGGCAGGGCTGGCCCGGAGGCATTTATTGGGAGAGGGTGTCTAATAAAGGGAACATTGCTGGTGAATGTAACTGTGAAACTGCAGCCTATGTGCTGGAAAATAGCTCTATTTTATGGAGGTACATCAACCGTCTGTCTGGATCTCAACTGATTTAGGAGAAAGATTGTATTATTGGTCTCACAACCAGTGGTAAGCAGAGCAATTTAGTTTTTTTCCTGGAGACTAGATATAAGTCTGATTTTCTCCAGCCCAAATTAGTTTATTTTTCTTTATGCTCTAATAGCATACTATTTGTATGTCTGCTTAGCATGTGAGTCATTTCATTCTCTGTCGTGCTGGTGGTTTACATGTTGACAGTGTGAAGACTTGTGCAGGGCGCTCACAGGGACCTTACTGCCGAGGTTGGGAGACACTTGGCAAATCCTCAGAGCATAAGGAAACATTATTTTATGCCCTCGGAGGCAATAATAGACCCATTCATTTAAGAAGAGAATTAAAATAATTTACTGACATAATTTTGTTCAGAGTTTTGGTACTTCTCCTAACAGTATCTGAGATCATCCCCATTTATCAGACTGAGAAATTAAAGCGAAGAAAATAAGTGACCTACTTTAGTGGAAAGAATGGGAATAAAAAAGAGACACCTTCTCATTTGATCTGCTTCTGCACACACTAGCCTAGGCACAGAAATGCTAATTTTCATTTCACAGTTAAACAGAAGAACATTTTCAGGGAAGAATACATGTGTTTTAAAATTAGTTGTGCACTAAAATATACTATTTTCAGTAGAACTATTTAATGTGGAAGGAATGTGGTTATGATTATAGTAACATACAATTGTAATGTGTGTTGCATCCAAGGGTACTTTCTTTTCTGAAATATAGTCAGAGAAAGGTAACTTTAGAAGTTGGCTGCACTGTCTCTGTTCTGTCTTCCGTATCATAACATAGAGGGACTCCATTGATTTATACACATAAAAACCATTACCATCAAGATTTAAAACATAGATATTATCCACACATGTACAGAATAAATCTTATCAGGAAGCTTTAAGCTGGCAGATGCACATCCACTCTGCTCCATTGTGGTGCTTCTCATTTGTTATTTTGGGCACAGTAATGACGAAAGGGTTTTTTCATATATTTTTTATTTTTCACATTTCAGAGACTTGTGTGTAGATGAACTAAAGACTCAAAAAAAGAAAAACATATTTGAAGGTAAGGAACTTCAGGCACATGGAAGGGTATTGTCTGTTTGACCATTTGTGTGTTTTTGTGTTTTTTTTTTTTTGAGATTCATTTATTTATGCGTACAGAACTGGGATACAGGCCAGAGGTGCAGGGGTGGTGAGAGGATTCACCAGAGACAGAGTGGGGAGCAGAACAGGCCAAGTGTCGAAATACACTGCTGAAGGGAGCAATGGGTGGGTCAGGAGAGGTCTGCTGTGCCTTGTGGGTCACCTCCGGGGTGGGGATGGAACTCATGCTGACATGGCTTTAGCTTCTTAGTGCTGTGCTTTAACCCGCTGCACCACCAGGGAGGGCTGGACCATTTGGATTTTTGAAGGTCTTTGGGAATCAAAATGCTGCCAACTTTCCCTTCTTAAATGTACATCAAATAGAATGGGTTTCTAGGTCACTAAACTATAATTGATTTCAATGTACCAATTTTCAATATTTCATTGCTCTTTTCAGGTGATGAGTTTTGGTGGTTTTCTTTTAACTTGGTTAAAAGCTGACTTATTTATGAGATACTGTTAATTGAACTATGTTAAACTCTATTACTGTGGGAGTGGGGTAGAGAAGACTTCCCATTCTTTAGAATCCCAACTGGGAAATGTTCAAAACCCACTCTGTGATTTTTTTCCTTGGATGTTCTCCCAGCCACTTTCATACACTCGTCCTGTCTTTTCTTGCCCACTTTTTATTATAACCAACACTCGTCACATAAATTCCTTCATAATCCTCCCTCTCTATGCCAAATTATCACGAACATTTTGAATGTCAGGTGACAGAAGAGGGGACCTAGACTCAAATACTTAAGCACGGGGGGTGTTGTTGAGAACTGCTGAGTTGGACAAAAACAAAGAACTCTGTTGTTCTATGTGTCTGCAGTTGCTTCCTGCATTTAACTTATTTTTAGCACATTCTTATTGTCTAGTTCTTTGATACTCAGGAAGGCTTGTCCAAGAGTGTCTTTTCACTGTGATTTCTTTTGAAGGATGAGGGATTTAGGAATGGGGGCCTGTATTCCCAAGGCCTCTCTTGCAGAGCTTGGATGCCAGCACTAAATCTGCTTGGCCACCACTTTAATGCAGTCTCCATCCTAAGAAGCCTCTCAATTAGAGAACTACATGTAAGGATGGGATGAGTACTGTAGGTAAAGCATAGCTAAAAAAAGAAAACACTTGTTTCCCTTTTTCTTTGGAGAGTTTCAGTTCTAAAGGCAGAAGAATCCTGACTTGACCATACACTAACAGGGGAATTTTCTGTACACCTTTAGTTTTAGCCTATTTTCCACATTTGTCAAAGGGCAATAGTAATACGGGTATCCATGGGATTGCTGGAACTGCAGGAACCCATCATGCAGCCAGCACAGTGGAGGGAGGTCTTTTCTCTTTGTGGGGGATGTGTCCATTGACCATACCCACTTCTCCTTAACATACCTGAGGTTCACCTGCTGTAATTTTCCACCATGCTTATACCCCTTTCACCTTGATTTTTTGCTAGTGGTTTCGCCCACCTATCTCCTTTTCCTTTAATAGCTTCTTCAGGATACCCATCTTCTAGAACATGAGAAGCACAAATTAGATTAGCGATCACATGCAGGTATGAGTTTTATAGTCTATTTAATTTCACTATTAAAACACATGGTATTTTGGGACTAGGTGAAGTGTCCCTCTTTTTATTTAAATGGCAAAGAATATTCATGAAGGCTGTCCATAAAGGCCATGCCAGTGGTGTAGCCTCCGAAGTTGCCCCTTCATGTTGAAAGACAGAAAAGAAGATTTTTCCGTGGTGGGGATTGAGATTAGGAGATTGAAACGCCGGACTATAAACTTGCTCCAACTCTTGGCCTGCAGGCCCCGGAGTAACATTATTTGTTGTCAAGGATGGGAAACAACTCAAATTCGGGGCCAAGTGATTATTCCACTTTGGCATGGCTGCCTTTCTGCCAAATGCAATTCCATTTAGACATAGATTAATTAGCTGGGCAGAGACGGAAGTGGGTTGTGAGAGCAAAGCCAAGAAGCCAGCAAACCCGCATGCGCAGCGCAGGGCGCCAACGTGGGGCCATGAGACACGGCCCAGGCCGGCCCAGCCTGCCTTTACGTGAAACCCACAGTCAACTGGTAAGAATATGTGGGCACCAGTGGACTGCTTACGGCTGCGGCGACACACCTTACACATCTTGTTAATGTCAGTACCTCAGAGAGCATGTTCAGGCTTCGGTGAAGGCCAGAGCAAACTGATAAACGCACTTTGCTCTCCAGAAGGCCATTCCATGGAGAGGGGCACTGGTGACCGCAGTCCCGAGCACAGAGGTCTTGGATAGCCATTCGGGATCCCTTATATCCCGGCATGTGAAGTAGGAACAACAAGTATTAAATTTGTAGTTGTTGCTATTACTTGATTTATAAAGACAGAGGGGATGAAATCATGAAAACTCTTGGAGACGACGACTCAATCTTAATGAGCTGAAAGATGACATTATTAAAACTTATTTATTAACAGGCGGGCTTAGTCCCTTTCCAAAATTATTTCCCTTGCCTTTGCTTCCAGAGTGGCTTTGCTGCATCTCTTCCTGCCTCTGCCTTCCCCCCCTGCTGCTAGAATCCTCCTTGACACATCCGTGTCCTCCAATGGAATTCCTAAAGGGTTGCTGTATCCTGCTGTATCCCGCCTTACAGTGCGGGCTGGGGTGGGGGCGCAGGGAGGGGGACCGTGCAAACTGCACTAGGACGGATGGAGGCTGGGCTGGGGGCCGGCGGGGCGGGGCGCGCTCGCCTGTCGGTGAGAGCAAAGAGCAAGCGCACCTGTCCACCAGCTTCTGCTCCTCGGGTAGATTCCCGGCCACCCTGAAGCCCGGCGCTCCCCGCTGCCCACGAGCCCCCGCGTGTCTGATCACTGACGGTCCTGGCTGCCTTGCAGCTTTTCGAAGCCCGCGGGTTCCTTCCTTCCCTTGGGGAAAACGTCCATGAGAATTTTCTGTTTTTTAACATTTCTTTCCGTGCAACCATCACAGAGTGGTGGCGCGAAACGCGTTCATTTCAGAGGGGGGCAGCACTCTCACTCGGTCCCCAGCCTGGAAGCCCGGTGACTTCGGTGCGGGGAGCCCTGAGACCGGCGAGTTGGGCACAGCGCGGGGCTGGCGGGCTCGTTTCTTTGCTACGAGGTTTGCCTTTTAGTGGGCTTCTTTCTCAAGTGACTGTGACTCTGATTTGCTTTCACGCACAATTAGACATGGCTCTCACCATTTATTTTCAACCTTGATTCTTTTTTAAACATCTTGCATTATTTTTTAAAGACATTTTGCATCTTGCTTAATTAAAGTAGGGAGGGGAAAATAGCTTAATTTGAGAGGGGCAATACTTTGGATGAATTATATTTTATATCTAACATGATTTAAAATTTTATTATTTTGTAATCGCGTCTAAATTTAAGACATGGAAATTCACAGGGACTGCCTGTTTTCACTTCACTTTATTTTACTCTTATGTTTTAGGTTCCTTTCACTTCAAGGAGACAAGCCGAGATAATTTTTATCCAGTGGAGGAATGATGTAGCTCCTTCCTGATCTTTTCTTATACTTCCAGGTAAGTGAATCTGTTAACTATGAATGACCTATGAAGCCGACTTTTGTCTGGTCCCAGTTGTTGTCAGTATTCTGGTTATGTTTGAAATTGTGCTAAATTTCATTTTATTTCCAATAGTTTGGTTATAGCAAATTATTTCAAGATATTAATACTTTTCCAAAGTAATACAATTATTTGTCTGCGTTGAATCCTTTACTTTCTGTGATCTGTATTTAGCTTTACCAGCTTCATCAGAATTTATCTCCTCTCCAAGTGGCAAATGACTTAAACCAGTAATATGGTTTGAAGAGCTACATAGTTCTTTGAGAAAAAAAAAAAGTTCACTTGAGTAGGAACATTTATTCTCCTTTTGGAAGTTGTGACAGATTATTAAAGCTTCTCAATGTTTAGCTTATAATCAAATGGATACTGTAATTTTGACCATGCCACAAAGTAATTATTTAAATAAAAATGGTTTAGGAAGCTGAAGTGTGACCCTTCTTTCCAATTGAAACAGTTTAGGGGTGTACTTTCTAGAATTCATTAAGAGTAGTACTCTAATGAATGAGATAGTTGGTTTTAGTCTGGGGACAAATGTAAATCTCTGAAATGTTGTTTTAGTTCTGCTCTGAAACCAGTAATTTTGAGTCTCTTTGCAATATGATATTTTATTATCTTTGATACAACCAAGAACCTTAGGGATGTCATTAATGTTGAAATGCTTCAATATGAAATGGGAAGTTGTATATATGGTTTCTCTCTTTACAGAGCTGTTTTTAGTTTTCCGTTTTCCTTAGAAATGATTCAGTAGATATAAAAGTGAAATTAGGTAAGCTGTGCTTAGCACATAGATATCTTTCAGAAGGTCCTTTGTCCTTTCCTCTTCCTTTAACAAATTTGTATAAGAGTTTTATTCATGATTTTTTAGTTTTTGACTTTGCTTTTGTTACGTGTTAGTGATAAAAGAGTAGAAGGCAAAGTACTTTATTTGATTTGCATTAATGAACTGTTTTGTACTAAAACAATCGTGTGTGACATTTAAAAGGGATATATTTGAATTCGTAATAATAGAAAAAGAAAAACCTTGACCAAAAGTTAATAACAAACAAAAGTAACCAAGGAATTAATTCTTCACATATTCTTTTCTCAAGTGGCAAAGGGGCCTCGTGATTCAGAGCCAACTTGAGGGGATATGGACTTATTCTTATCTCCATCTTGTGATGTTTAATGCTTTTGAGAATGACTTGAATGATACCAACAAGAACAATGTCAGCAGATCATAATTATTAAAACCTTGAGATAATGGTAGAAAAGTATCAAAGTAAACTTTACAGAACAGAAGAAAAGTCAAGAGTTGGTTAAGGTTTACTTGGGCAAATACAAAGTTCGAGGATGTTTGTGCTTTAAGATGATGCTATTGGAGTAGAAAGACAGGGGATACATGGATGGCAAAAAGCTAGGAGGGACAGTCTGGGCTGGGCTTTAGTGGCAGCCACAGTGCTGTACAGAGATGGAGGTATCTCTAGGGGTCAAGGCTGCCCATGAGTAGTGCTCAGTTGGGAAGGCTGGTCTTTCAGAAGCTGCCCCTTATATACTCAGTCCTTTATAGTCTCAGGGACTGGAACATCTTTCTACCTGTAATACTTTCTTCCTCCCACCAAAGGAACTTGTACTGGCCCTTCAGCAGCAGCCTTCCTGGATATCTCCTGGCACTCACATAGCACTGAAGAAAGGAGTGAATGTACTAGTGAGTGAATAGTGGGGTGTCCCAACCCAAAGTTGCCTCCTCTTTGTCCTGGCTTCTTCTACATACTCTGCTGACACGTGTTTTTGCACTGTCATGACTTTGCACAGTGGCCCTTGAGCTGGGCACAGACCTTCCTTATCTGGTCTCAGTGGTCTTTTCTTAAAGGCTCATTTTGGTGATCTGTTTAGTTCCTTTTGTAGTATGTGTGGAATAGAAACTCTCTAGGTAGATAACCTTATAGTTCTTTTGTGGTTTTAAGAGCCCAGGAAAGATGACAGCTAAACAACATGATACGGTCTTTAGTTCAAACATTTTTTGGAAGGGAGCAGGTATTATAAGCGAATAGTAATAGGCAGTGACCTGGCACATTGTTCATAATGGCTAATCCAGAGAACTAAGTCGAGTCATTGTATTTTATAAGGTAGCCTTCTTTGGGGCATGTTTTAGACTTTGAAAAAAATATCCATTTAATAGAATGAGTTGTAAAGTCTGTAAGCTTTTAATGAGTGTCAGCTTTCCCTGCTATGATTTTAATTTATGCTCCTGAGCTAAAGTTTGTTTTTAACAGATGAAACTACTTCAGGCAAGGGCCAGGAGACTCACAAGGCACCTGTGAGGCATGCCTTCTATTGCTTGGCACTTCATTAGGCCTAATTTCTGACTTTTTTAGTCAGTTTTGGGGCTTTGCATGTTGATATTCCCTTTTCATCACGTTATGTCTTTCCTCCAACACAGCCTGAAATTAGCTTCTCACCTCATCTTGCCCTGTGTCACCTCAGTGCAATGACTTCTGTGGCCTCCTGACTCCCTTCCTTCTCTGGGTCTTCATCTGGAAAGCCTCCCCCAGCCCCCTGGGGTAAGCCTTGCCATTGTGCCTCTTTCTCCTTACTTCCCCCAGTGTCCCTTAGTCACCTGGAGCTGTTTGTCTGTTGGTGGATGCTGCCCTTGAAGAGGCTCTCTCAGTATCATCAGTACCTGCCATATGTCTGTTCATGTTCATATTCACAAGCAAATGGTTGAGTGAATTTCTGGTCTCTGGAAGCCCCCACCAGAACCTAGCAGAGTCATTATTTTAACTTGGCGAGCATTTGACCTTGAGCCTGTCTCTTCTCTACGTTCTTCTTTCTTTCTCCTTTTTTTTTTTTTTAAGATTTATTTATTTGTACATACAGAACTGGGGTACAGGCCAGAGGCTCAGGGGTGGTGAGAGGCTTCATCAGAGACAGAGTGGGGAACAGAACAGGCAGATCGACGAAGTACACTGCTGAGGGGAGCAGCAGGCGGGTCAGGAGAGGTCTGCCAAGCCATGTGGTCACCTCCGGGGCAGGCGGGAATTGAACTCATGCGGAAGTGGCTTTAGCTTCTCAGTGCTGTGCTTTAACCCGCTGTGCCACCAGGGAGGGACTGTTCTTCTTTCTTTTTTAACATGTGTGCTTTCTGAGCTACTATGGAGATGAGGGGATTTGAACCCAGGTAGCCTGATTCCAGCACTGGTGCCTACCTCATTAAATAAGTTGTTTATAAAAAGTAAGTCAAAGAAGGTTGGAAGCAACCCAAGTACATCCATGGAAGAGTGGGTAAACAAAATGAGAGCTATATAAATACAATGAAATAGTATTCCGACTCAAGAAAGAAGGAAGGAAGTTCTCACATATGCTACAACATAGAGGAAACTTGAGGATATTATGCTGGGGGAAATGAGCCAGTCACAAAAAGACAAAATGCTGTCCAGGATCCAATTTATTTTTTATGAGGTATCTAGAAGAGGCACATTGATAGAGGTAGAGAGTAGAATGGTGGATGTCAGGCCGGGGGAGGGAAGAATGAAGCATTCTTTAAATGGTGTATAGTTTTAATTTTGCAAGGTAAAGAAGTTCTGGAGATTGAGTGTACAGTAATGTAAATACTTAACTATTGAACTTAACTAAAAAAGGGTTAAGATGGTAATGCTTATGTTATATGTATTTCAGCATAATTAAAAAACAGACCTTGATTTTAAAAAGGTAATTATCCTTTTATTAGTAAAAGCAGCTGAAAAGAATTCCTTTGACTTGGGAATTTTCCTTGAGCCTTATTTTCCATTTGCTAAGATTTTAAAATCACTTTTTATCTGGAAATGTCTTCTGTAACAGAAACATTTTATTTATGTTGGTAAATGTTTGGAATTTAATTTTCGACCTTGTTACGCCTCTTCTTGTTGCCTGCATTTGCAATTAAAATCTGACTCAAAACTACCCACTTCCTCACCTGTTTTTCTTCCACAAAGATAATAGGATCTTATTGCTCATTGAAAAATATTTGTGTGGCACTTAAAAAATTATTTTTATGATTAAGAGCAGAAATATTTGCTCTGTCACAGCAGAGGGCGTGACAAGCCCCAGGGTTTGGTCTGATTGCTCATCGGGAACCGCTACTTCTGCCTTTTTTTCATCACACTAATGGACCCGTCATGGGGAGAACCAACGCACTAGAACTGTAAATAGCACTCTGGTGCTTGAAAGAGCATACGTTCAGAATGTTGAGCTAACACTTGGAAAGCAGTTCTCTTTTTATTCCAAGCTTCTGACCCTCTGTGCAATATCTCTCCTGAAGAATTTAGAATGAAACGAGCCTCTTCACCCTAGGTGTGTGTTGGCTCAGAAGGGGAGGTGGTGATCCGATGGAGCTGTGGGAGAAGGTTGAGGGGAAAGTGGGCAGGAAAATTAGAAGTGGAAAATGGGCACTTCCAGCGCAGTTTTACTTAAGCTTTGTTTTAACATCATAAACATGATGGTTCAGGCCACTAGAAAAAACAAAACAAAACAAAATTCATCCGTATTACTGAGAAAATTGCTATGCATGTTGATACTTTACATTTTTCCCCTAAACTTCTTTTTAAAAATGCGGTCCTTTCAGGGGAGAAAATAATATAATAATAATGACCAGCTATATATCAGAGACTGTTAGGGTCTGAAATTTTACATTTTACAGGGTGGAGTGGGGAATGGGATTAAAAATGGGGGGTGGGGGAGTGCACTGGACTATGGTGATGGCACATGGGATTTTTTGGTGATGGGAAACCCACGGGGATTACAACTGAGATGGAAAAAGATGCAAAATGATGTAAAAGTATACTATTATATTATTTTTTAAAATGTGGTCCTTAGTTAATGTTTATATTTAAATGTTTTGATAAAGAGTTTCATATATTCAGCTCAGCAGACATATATTGAGGTATATTAATTGGTTGGGCTAAGATGCACTTTGTGGCTACCAAATGCTAGTTCTTGGTTTGGAAACAGTTTCTGGTGAAGGTGTCAGAAAAACAAAGACATGAAAAAAATAAGGTGATGTTTTCAAAGAGTCAAAACTTAACTTTAAAGAAATAACCCTTTGAAATTTCAGCCTTTTTTTCTTATTACAATTTAAAGTAATTTTTCTTTTAGGGTATAAATGATTGTTAATTTAAAAAATCTGTTGCTTGGCAAATTAAATGTTAGATATTATTTATGGTTCTTGGTGGCTAGAAATGGAAATCAACTAAGTAGGAAAGGAGCAGTTGGAAGAATGTCCCATGGAATTGGTAGGAGAATCCAAATCCCATATGTAATAAAAACCAGCAGGCAGGATTGCTTGTATCCATAATGTGTTTTCTAAGTTTAAGAAACATGTGAATAGCTATCCTTGTCCCAAGCCTGCGGGATATATGCCAAGCAACAGGGGTCCTGACAGGGGAAATAACAGATTGAATTAAAATTAAATTAAGTTCCATTATGTGATTTCCATTGACTTCTAAAAAGAAAACCAAACAAACAAACACAGATGGCTGCCAGATGTGGGGGGAATTGGGTGAAGGTAGTGGAAAGGTGTATAAACCTTCAGTCTAAGGTAAATCAGTCACGGGGCAGTAATGAGCAGCAGGTGGCTATATTATAGTTTTGAAATACAGTTAGAGAGTAGATTTTAAAAGTTTTCATCACAAGATTTGAAGTCATGTGTGGTATTATCTGGATTTATTGTGTTGATTATTTCCATGTACACACACACACACACACACACATATAAAAATCATTATTTTGTTCATCTAAAGCTAAAATAATGCTATTATTATGTCATTGATTTCTCAATTATAAGAAAACAGTACCATTGCACGATTTAAAACTTTTGACTTTTTTTAAAAGATTTATTTATTCATACAGAACTGGGGTACAGGCCAGAGGTGTGGGGTGGTGAGAGGCTTCACCAGAGACCGAGTGGGGAGCAGATCAACGAAATACACTGCTGAGGGGGAGCAGCAGGCAGGTCAGGAGAGGTCTTTCTGTGCCATGTGAGAACCTCTCCAGGGAGGGCGGCGATTGAACTCATGCTGAAGTGGCTTTAGCTTCTTAGTGCTGTGCTTTAACCTGCTGTGCCACCACGGCGGGCCCCAAAACTTTTGACTTTTATAATGATTTTGCAGCAAAGAGAGCTAATCACTTCTCTGTAGCTTTGGAGCATTATCTTAGTGTCATGGCCTAAAGTTGGCATGGTACAGATGAACTAGGAGCCTGTGGGCTGGTTGTGTGTGTGTGTGTGTGTGTGTGTGTGTTTTATCATCTTACATTATTAGATCATGTTGTATGTTTCCTGTCTCACTGTTATTGTTCATCTCACTTTCAGTGTGATTGTTTCATTTCAATTTCATGCAGGGCATCATGGCCCTTCCTTCAGTACTTAGAAAATCAGGTTGTTGATATCAGTTTACTTACTTAACTCAGCTTTTGATCTTTGACCCCCGCCTTGATGCTAACTTCCTTTGGCTTATATAAGGGGATAATGAGCTCTTCTAGTTCTTCCCTGCTTCCTCGCTCTCCCTCTGTAGCCTTATTTCCTACCCCTTACATGTCGACATTCCTTACTTTATCATTGTGTAGTCCTTGTTCTATATCATCTGTAGAGTTTCTTCTGGTCTACATGGAAAATATTCATCCATTTTCTGCACACGTCAAAATCTGTACCCCCAGTCAGATCCCTCTTCGTGCCACATGTCCCCAGCACCCTCCATTCTGTCCCCAGCCCAGTCCTCCTGCTCACAGTTCCTCAAGCCAGATCTGGATGTTATCCCTGACTTCTTTACTTTTTTCACCTCATTTTCATTGCAGTCTCTTGCCTTGTGACATCATTCTGCCCACCCCTTCTCAAATTCGCCTGCCCCCTTCTTTGGTACCACTTGGAGTTAGCTCAGGTTCTTCTCTACCACTTTCCACTGGAACGACTGCCCTGGTCTCCTTAGTGTGTCTCCCTGCCTACACTGCCACCCTGGCACCATAGTGGATCTTTGTCCGTGGTGTTCCTTGGTGGCAATGTCTATACCATGTAGCGACCTGGGGCGCTGATGACCTGGGGTCCTGACCCTTCCACAGGCACCCCACAGCTGCTGTTGCCACTTTACCTTGCCCAGAAGCTGCAGGTTGTTTTATTCAAATATTTACTCTCCGAAAAAGAAACTTTCCTGTTCTCTGTGCTGTTTTGGAGATTGATTAAGATGTTTATGTCAGAATGTTAACTTCTGTTTATGGTCCCATTAGTGTCTCATTAATTTTTCCAAAATCCCTTGTTAGAAAAACAAACAACAATTTTTTAGTAAATGGTGTGTGTGATCCACTAGCTTATGAACATTTATGTCTTAGCAAGTTGTTAGTTGCTTGAGAAAAAAACAAAACAAAGCATGATACACTGAAAGAAAAACAATAGTCTTTAAAATTTTTCATTCTTAAAAAGTCTCAGTGACTTAATAATGGCGTGTGTGTCTCTGACCATGTTTAACCTCTGAAGCCATGGATGTGGGTTCCTTTCCTATGTGCAGCAGTTGCTTTTTGTCACAGTAACTGCTGAAAAAGGTCACAAAGAAGTGATCTCAACCAAAGGAATGTAGCTCAGTCTAGTATTGATAGTGTGAACTACCTGGAATAGTAATTTGTGTCATGTCCAGCAGAAGTCTGGTCACACTGTGTTTTGCTGGAAATTACAAAATATTGAAAGGCATCAGCCTGGGTTCCCTCTGCTGTCTGGCAGAGCCTTTGTGCAGATTTTGGGAGTTACTGGTCTATGTAAAAGGACTTTCTGGAATGTTTTATAATCCTGTATCCTTAAGCCTCTAAATATGTGCCTTAAGACTAGATTAGGAGCAAGATTATAATTTCACCGAACACAGACAGAAGGCAGAGATTTCAACCTACTTGGCAAAAAATAAAATTCCTGCTTTCATTTATGATGACTCAGCTAGAGAAATTGATTTAGATGATATTGCATTACACTCTACTTAACAGCGAAGAAGAGAACTGCTGTTTAATTGCATTGTTTATTTGATAAGATTTCCCTACTTAACTTTTTGTTTTGGTTCTCTTTTTTTCTCTTCCTCGCCAGCTGCCTATTTTCTATGGATTAATGATTTGCTTGTAAAATATTTTAGCATTATCCACTCTGGCTTTGGGAGAATGCTATAAATCTTCTCCAAACCAGAGTAGTAATAAGGTTTATATCTTTGAGCAACAAGATACAATAAGTGTGCAAATTAGCTGGAGTCTAGTAGAAGTTAGACTGGGTTGACGTAATTTTAGTTTTATGTATTTGAACTTTAGCTATGAAAAGAATTTCCTGATAAGAATTAGGAGTTGCTTTAAAAATCTGGGTGCCTTAGAATAAGAACCACAGGCTCCCTGCCTGCCTAGTGTGAGGACTTTGGCACAGAGGATCTTGACAGATGACTCTCCCATCAAAGACACATCCCTGGATTAAGACACATCGCCTTGCTCCAAACGTACGGAAACTGGAGCATAACGCCTTCAATAAGCCTTTAAAGAATAGAAAGGCCTGGCGCCCTGACTATAGCTGAGTGTGCAGCTACACGAAGCCTCGCTCCCAGTTTGGCTCTGTCAACTCCATGCCTGGGGCCAGGCTTGTCCTGTAAGGCGCAAGGCATTCAGTTTTCCGGGGCCCACTCAGCGTCAATCAAATTGCCCCCCAAGGTTATGCTGTGTCTGACTTAACTGAGTCCGTTTAACAGATAAGGACGGAGGGTCCGCACAAGTCACATGCGTAAGTGCGGTTAGGGCGGAGGCCCCTGCTTGACTGTCTGGGGTTCATCCCACCCACAGAACTTCCCCGAGTCATTTCAGGTCATTTCTCTGATCACAAGGTTTGTGTGGGCAAAGACACCTAGGAGGTTCAAATGAATAAACCTTGGATGAAAATGGAAATGACAAAAATCCAATTAATTGGTGCAGTATTTGGATTCAAAGCTTTGGAACAAAAGCTCCCCGAGGGTAAGGACTTTTCTTTCTTGTTTATGTCTGTATTTCCAACTCTTTACACACTGCCTGGAATATAGGTGATGCTCAGCAGGTTTATTGACTGAGTGCATTGGCAAACCGCCGTGGGTACTATTGGTGGCTCATGTTTATACCTGGGCAATCAGTATTTTGGTAGAATATGAGCTACAGTATTCATTTTGTGTTTACTTGGATGAACTCTATTTCTTAAGTTACTCAGACTCAAGTAACAACCCATAGAAATCCTAAATCTGTGATGTTTTCACTGGCTAGAATATGGTATTGATGGTAGTATTATATTAATATTTTTGTCACCACCAGCAGAATACCTGTCTGTGACTTTTTTAGTTGCCTCTTTCTAATGCTGCTCATAAAGGGGTCCACGTGTGGAACTGACCCTAGCTCACAGTCTGTTGCTAGTGTTGAGAGTTTAGAATTCTGACCCTGGGCCCTCCCTGGTGGCGCAG
>NW_004567115.1:27419268-27447384 GCF_000260355.1 Condylura cristata
GCCCCACATTGTCATCTTTATGGATGAAAATACATACAGGTTTGCAGTGTCACTGAGAGCGAATACACCTGGTTGATCGATAAATAATCAGGCTATAATGTAATGAAGAAAGGTGTTTATTCAAGACTAAATATCATGATTTGGTTGCACTGCCAAGGTATGTACCCTCAGGGTCAGCATATTGGGGTATTTTAAAGGATCTGTCAGGGAAATGGTCTGAGTTTAATTCATTTGTTATGAAACTTTGGATAGGCCCTGAAATTCATTTTTCTGTCCATATTGTTGAACAAAGTCTCCAGACAGAAGACTGTGGGTCTGCTGTCAGAATCAGCAAATATCTCATGTCTCTTACAGTCTTGTTAATATTGCTGTTTAATTTCTACCTGTAAGTCTCAATATGGCAGGTTAGAGACAAGATGGAGCCTGACTGACTAAACATAGGTTTCACTTCTGATAACTGTATTCCAGGAACTGGCTCATTTGGGCATAGTCTAATTTTTCCATTTGCAACTTGCGAGCTATTATTTCTTATGTTTGTTTATGTAGGGAACAAATTAGAAAAGTGTTGAATTGTTTAGGGTATTATCCCAGATGGGGAGAAGTGGGCAACACTTCCTACGAGCAGATTCTAAACTGATGTATAAGTGGAGTCAGTCTTAAATGCCTCACCACATACTCTAGTTCCCAGGGCAGGTTCAAAGACACATTTAGAAATGAAGAGATATGTAGGGTAAAGACCTAACCAAGGGTCCGCTGTCCTGTGGAGATTGGTACCTGGTAAGGTAGAACACGGAATCACTCTCATTCACCGATCTAGATGTTCTCTTTTTGGATCTCTCTGGAGATTTCACTAAAGGGCACAGTTGGTAAATCATTGGCAATTGCTTAAACCTATAGACCTCTTTCCCTCCCTGGAGATCTGGGGGGTGGACCTGGAAGTCCCACCCCAGTAATCACATGGTTGATTCTCCTGTCTGCTAGACCCAGTCCCTAGATGCTTTCCAAAATGTCACTTCACTCAGGTAACAAAAGGCACTTTATTACTCTCAACACTTGGGAAATTCTGAGAGTTTAGGGAGTTGTGAGTAAGGAACTATGGAAAAAGACCACATATATATGAGAAATATATATTTTGGTCATCTGGATGGCCAACTATATATTTTTCTTCCAAGTCATGATAGTGCAGAAGTGTTTCCTAGAGGGAATTGGTTTCATGTAGAAAGAACACTGATGGGACCTATAGCTCAAAGATCCTCAATCTCCAGACCCCCCTACCTTCACTCCCACCCACCCTGCTGCTTTTCCTGTGCAGGGGTGGTCCTGGAGGTTGCTGGAAAGACTTAAGGAGACTTCAAAGAGGAGGCTCACCATCAAGCCTCTATCCTTTAACTCTTCAAGGTGGTGCACTGGAACTCTGTTTTGCCAGTAAGCTGATATCGAGGGGATGTGGAGGTTGATCTGACATCCTCCTGAAGAAATGTTCACTGTTACCTGTTCTTCTGTGTTAATACCTCTTGATCTAAGCTCTTTTAGAATTTATACTCCTCTGCACCCTGCTGGGGAAACCAGGCAGGAAACAGCTTGGTAAGATTAGTGGGGTTTTATAGCTACTACTCAGGGAATTTATTTAGGGATAGTGAAGTACTGGGCCATATCCACAGGCTTCTCTAATGGATTTTTTCCAAGAAATTCCCCAGGGGAGAATGTAGGACATAGAAACCAAGTGAGAAAAATCTACCAGTACTGCAAAGGTATGTCTTGACTTGTGGAAAATGCCAGTAGTTGGAAGCTTAATCAGAAACTAGGGACTCAAGCTTGAGTTCACATGGCTGGCCAGGTGCCTCGACAGGAACCTTTCTTCTTTAGTCACATGTGGCTACTGATACCAGGCCAGTATTTACTAGAGAACTTAAGTTCTAGTGGAAAACAGCTCCATCCCTGTTAATTTATGGTTGGAGGAGAGAGCCTTTACTTCTTCTCTCTTTGTGGGACTCTGAAATGATTTGCCCAAGATGGGCCAGAAGAAAAGAAAAGGGGTCCAGTTCTTGCATTGTGTTTCTTTCTTTCAACTATATTGTTTTCCCTCTTTTAGTCTTTTTATTGCGCTAACATTGGTGCATATGAGGTAACAACAGTGTCTGTGATTCAGATCACACCTTTTCAGACTTATGTCTGTGCCACACCACACCCACCACCAAGACCCCCATAGTCCTCTGTCATCGGTGGATGACCTCCAGTTTCTACTCCATCCATCCCCTCTGGTATCCTCTGTTCTATAGTCAGATTTCTAGGGTTTGTTCTGTGATCTATTTTGTATGTAACTCCCTTACTTGTTCCCTACAACAGTCCTTGGTAGCACTTCTTATTAATTCTTTAAATAAAGATGAGATGTGTAGGCTCAACAAAAGAAAAAATAACTTGTCCAAAGGTACACAGCTCGATAGTGACTGGGCTGGAATTCAAATGTAAATGTGCTTGATTCCAAATCCTCATGGATATTTCCCAGCCCCATCCAGCCGGCTCGTGCTGTCACTCTTGCTTCTGAATATCTTCTTTGAAGTTAATTGGATAGTAAGATTTTGAAAAGAAAGGATCTGCCTTCTAGTTGATCATTTTTTCCTTATTATATACTTACTGTCCAGTCATGGAACTGAGAATGCTTTCTGTCACTGGTTATTCTGGACAAACTCTCAGAGAAGATAACATGAGAGTAAAGGATCCATTCATGTATGTCCTCTGAGTATACTTAAAAAACATTTTGATTTTTATAAATAAGCAATTGGATTCTGAAAAGACAATTAATGATGTTTGCTGGCAGTGCCCAACATCTAGATTTAGTGGCAATAGTTAGAATTTTTAATGGCATATAAAGTTTCTGGAGAAAATAGAATATCAGTGTGTGAGATAAAGCTGACATTAGTGGAATAAATATCAATCCAAGGTTAGCTGTTAGCCTAAGCTTTCTCTTAATTCAAAATCTGAGCTAAGCCTTATTCTGCCAAAAAATTACTTTAGTTCAGCGCAGTTTGAAACTTGAATGTGAAAATCACCATAGACATATAAAGGTACAGTGAGCATTATTAATTGGCTCATAACTAGTTGCAAAATATCAAATACCATTGCCTGGGAGGCACATGACTATCAGCTTCCAGGTTTAGGGAGCCTAGATTTTTCCAAAATTTAGCTGTGGGTGGCAGTCAGTTCATTTAACTGAACAGATGAGAAAAGTACAAAGGTGAGTGACCTTTTAAAGTCACAAAGCTTGTGGGTAGTGGACATAGCTTCTTTGGTCATGATAGACTAAGGTGCTTATAGTTGTAAACTTCACTTTAGCCAAGCCTATGATTGTAGCAGACTCCTTGTGTTTCTTATGTGTCATTTAATCATAACCAACCGACATAAACATGCCGCCAAACCTGCAGGCTGCATAGTGACAGTTGTCAGTGTTCAGCCTCATTGGTTTGAGTCCTCTCAAACTCAAAGTAAGAGCAGGTGGCCAACAAAATTTGGAAGCTTTGAAATTTTATTCCAGTTGCTCAGTTACTGCAAAGCAATCATGGGTTCTTTGTTGGCTGGTTCATCCCAAGTGGGGAGGCCATGTGTCTTGTCTTCCTGCAGAGTAGCAGGAAGGTGACTGGAGAGTTTAAATAAGCTGAACCTGGGTGACTGCAAGTGAGCATAATGCCAAGAAAGGCCTGTAATCAAAGTAATTTGTTTTATAGTGGTCAATAATTTTAGTGATAATTACAGATAGTTCTCTTGTTATGTTCTGGATTATATTTGCTTATTGTTATCAGAATGAACTGAGAAGTTGGGTAGCCTGTTAAGTGTTGGGAAGAGGTTGCTTAGAATGGAATCATTCAACCTGGTTTTTATTTAATATCAGAGGCTGGTCTGACACTATGTAAACTTCATCTTTTTGCATGGGTTCAGTGCAACTTAGAATTCTTTTCTCCAGTGTATATGTGTCCTGGTCAATATTTTCTTTGTGGTCAAATCTGGCTCTTGGCTTGCTCCAATCACCAGGATCTAGCTGAGAAATCTTTGGAGGCATTTCACCACAATTTCTGTTAGCATGACTGTGTTCTCCAAGCGAGCATATTAGTTGAGACTCTCAGGAGACAGCCAGCCAGCCCATACTGGCTCAAGTGAAAAAGAGAACATATGGCTTATAGAAATACACAGGGCAGCTCGCTTCTGAGATTTCTTGATTCGAAGGCTCAGATCTCTTGGCTCTGCTCTTTGTGTTGGCTTCATTTCCCAGCATCTCTAGATTTGAGTCTGTCTGGTGTTACTATGCTTTTTGTTCACTCTTTCCAGCAAATTCCAAGACTTGACTCTCAATGGCTTTGACTGGGTCATATGTCCATTTCCAGACCAAGCGCAGTGGCTGAGCGCTGAATTAGGTGATCAGATCGTGGTCATTGTGTGTTTCTCCTAAATCCTAATTATTTTCCCATGTGAATTAGAGAAAATGTTGGTTTCAGTCGATTCTGTGCGAAAATGAAATGTCAGGATTTTGAGGAGAAATGAGCAGTGGGTTCTTATCCTCAATCTGTACACTACAGAATTTTTGACTTGCATTACAGTTTTGATGTGGTCTGGGTTGTCAGTCTTTCAGTGGAAATGTTGATTCCTACCTCCAATCCCAGATTCTTCTTTTGGTTTCTCTGAGTTTTCTATGACAATTTGAATTGTATTTTATTGTATTATGGTGCTATGCACCAAGATGATACCTAAAGTCCTGATAAATGGAGATAGATCATCAGCCGCAGTGCCTAGTAACAACCTTGATCTTCATGAGGAAGAGCAGGATGCCTGGATACTTTTGTTTTCAAGTTCTATTTTTCAATCCTAGCATTTCCAGGACTCATTTTTTGGGAAAGACAGATAGCTCAAATAGAGCATGGGCTGCTAGATTATTATCACAAAATTATCTTTGCAAAACCTTTGCATCAGAATTATTTTCCTGTTAACTAAAAAGAAGGATTTACTTAGTTTTGATTTATCCTAAATCAGAATAAAATTCTGAATTCTTTGAAATTATGATAAACATCACTCTTCAGATCTCTAATAGGAAGTCTCTAACTACATGTTGAGATCACTCTGGCCGAATCCAGATAACAATTCATTTTTATTTTCTACTGTATGAGCATTTGGTTCCTGAATAGTGAAATTATGAGTATATATTAGTATATTATTCAGATGCAGAAGATGATATATTTTCTATATTCATTTTAAAAGTTAAGAAGCATCAGATTTCAAGAAAATCTTTTCCCCTGATAGAGTTGGCAGTTCTTTAAAACTTAAAAAGAAAAGGAGAATAGGAATGAAAAGCATTTGTATACCACAATGCAGAATTCTTCCCTGCGTTAATAAAACTTTTAACTTTGGGACTTTAAAAGGGCATTTTCTGAACTTTTATCCTTAATAGGTAAGTGAGTGAGAGAGGCAAACTAAATCCTGTTATTGAGCAGGAAATTAATTTTGTTAGGTCCACATATACTTTTTATATCTGCCGTTATTATCCCTTATCCCGACCAATCCTGGATGCAGCTAAAACTTGTTCTTTATTTGGTTTTTGGTGGTTTTACTGCAATGGCATTGACGTTTTTTTTTTTTTTTTTGCTTTATCTTTCTCCTAATTGTGGTTCACGAAATTTCTTGGACTCATGATGTGATATCTTTAATCAATTTTAGAAAACCCTTTGTAGCTATTGCTTCTTTCTCCTCTATTGTCTTACTATTACGTATGCTTTTCTGTGTTTTCAATTCTGTTTTTCTCTGCTTCAGTTGGATATTTTCTACTAACATTTCTTTCACTTCAAAGAACTACTTTTTACTATGTCTAATCTGCTATTAAACCCATTTATGCATTTTTAATTTCAATTATTATATTTTCATTTGATTATTAAATACCAGATAGCAGATAATACTTTCCAACTTTCCTGTACTTTTTTGAACATAGTAATTATAATTAAAATTCCTTTTGATACTTGTAATATCAAGATGTCCTAGAAATGAACTTAATTGATATATTATTCATTTTGTCCTTTCCATTTTTGATCATGTATTCTTGCTTCTTGTCATGCTGTATAGATTTTTATGAATTATCTGACATTGTGTCTGAAGATTTGTAAATTCTGTGAATCCTATTATTCTTTTTTGACAAAGCCTTAACTTTTTTCTGGTGGGCAATAGAACAAAACTGTTTACCTAGATGTAGGAAACAGTTATGATTGGGGTGAGTATCTGCTTGTGTATTTCTGTTTATTTGTCTTCTAACATATAGCTCATTGAGGGTTTTACCTGAATATCTGGGTTATTTCCAGAGCTCCTTGTCCATGGTAAGCTCAGAGCTTCAATTCCCAGCCAGAGCAAAATAACCAGTTATTGAAGAGAATAAAAGTAAATGCCAAATGCCACGCAACTTTGTAGCCTCTTAACAGCAGCATTTGGTTTGTTTTTGCCTCTTTTTGCAACTCATGTCTTTGTACTTAGCAAATACAAAAGCAAAGTCTGAGCACAGTATTTGGTTCATTTTTCTAAGGTTCCTTTTTTTTTAGGGATCTTGACTCCTCATGGCCTGGCTACACTGGTAACCTGAATCCCACTTTATTTCCCCAGTTCGTTGAGACTGTGCCAAGCCATGGACTGCAGCTGTCTGCTTGCCTCTGCGGCTGGTCTGGGAATTGATTAGTGCCCTGAAAGATCATGCAGTAACAACTGGGGGAGACGGGTGGGGGGCAGGGGGTCTCACCTCAGTGTGTTTTTCTTGGCCCCTTGACTCTTGTCTGCCTCCATTACTTGTCAACATCTTCAAACAGCTCTTCCACTTCTTCCTCTTCCTCTTTTTACTCTTCTTCCTCCCGGTCTCCCTCCTATTTCTTCTCTGTTTTCAGTCCAACTTTTGTAGTTTCTCTCAGGGAGACCATGTGATGCTGCCATTGTGTGTTTTGGAATTCATATGCAAGCCATGTTTCTGTGAATGCAATATATATGAAAATATTGTTGGTTCAAAACAAGGTTTTACTTCAGGAAAAAGAGTATGCAAATATTATAACCTCTTAGGTTAAAATCATGGCACATACTTTTGTATTCATTAACTTCTACCTTATTTATTATTGAACATATTAGAAACTGAAGATTTTGCTGTGACCAAAATTTGCTTAATTCCTATAGTATAGTGGGGACAGATATTTATGTCTCTATCTCACTCTCTGTCTTGATCTACACATAATTACAAATTATTGAAAAGTATTTCAGAAGAAAAGGAAAAAAAATTCTTAGAATAAAGTGTAAGGGGTCAGATCTTAGTGACTGTGTCCTTTTGGAACCACTGACTGATACCTGCAGGATAAAAAGGAATTAGGCATGTGGGAGAATGTGAAGTGGTTTCTAGGAGAAATAACAGGTACCAGACCTGAGAACTAAACATTTGGTCACGTGAAGAACAAGAACATGCCAATGTGATGTTTAGAATTTATGTGGAGAGCAGAGCAGAGGAGAGTAACAGGAGATGAACTGGCTATTTAGTCATGCTAAGGAGGTTAGACTTAGTTGCAGTGGGAGCAGGACTTTGAATAGTGAAAATCCACGGTGAAGGTGGACACTCTGGCTGCCGCAAGTGTAATGGACTGGGAGTCAGTAGCCTTGAAGCAGGAGCCAGTCAGGAAGCTGTTGCCGTCCAGGCAAGGGAGGCAACGCATTGGACTAGGTTTGGGCAGCGGTGGGGCAAGTGAACAGTCTGAAGATAAATTTGAATTTAGAATCAACAGGAGGGTGTAGGCAAGGATGGGCTTCAAAGGTAATGCCCTGTTTTCTGCCATGGACACCTCGGGGTTGCACACGCCCTTCTGGAGAATGCAAAGTAGGAGGAATTTGGCAGGGGGACCAGAGCTTCTGCTTTGGATGTTGTAAAATTAAAGTAAAATAAGTCTGTTAAACATTGGTGTGCAGAGGTTAGGTAGAAAGTCGAAAAAATGTGCCCCAGATCTAGAGAGGAGGCTTAGGCAGAAGATATAAGGAACCATGGGGACAAGAGAAGGAAGACAGAAGACTTTAGGGACATCTGGAGAGACTTTGAGCTGGAAGGCAGGGTAAGGGATGGCCTAAGAGGTTGGGGGTCTCCAGGAGAGGACAGGGTTGGAAGCCAAGAGAAAGGATTGTGTGAGGAAGGAAGGGGTGATTAGCAATATCGATGCTGCCACCAGATAAAGGAAGGTTAGGACTCAAAAATGTCCTTGGGACTTGGCAGTCTGGACTTTGGAAAGGAAATCAGGATGACCTCAGGAAGAACTCAGACTCCAGGAAGCATTTAGATGGAGTGTGGGAATGAAAGCCTGGCTGAGGAATGAATGGGGAAGTGAGAAAGTGGGGACAACCGGGTTGACTTTCTTCTGAGAGATTGGCTGTGCAGGGCTGGAGGGGAATTCTAACAGTTATGAGAAGTTGTCACACACTCACACGAGTGTAAATTGGTAGATGATACAGAGATGACAGAGTCTAGTCTTGTATAGTGAAGTCTATTTTGCTTGCATTAGAATACAAGTTAAACTACCCCCACTACCCCCAAATGCAGTGACTAGATCTTTTTTTTTTTTTTTTTCACGTAAAGTACTGAAGCTCAACCAAATTCAACAGTTTTAGAAAATAAATATCTTTCCCTTGGGGCCACTTGATCATAGGTGGTTGATTTTCAAGTGGCGCAAACATGTACAAAAGTCCCTGAGCATGACAGGTGCCCACTATAATGAACTGCCTGGAAGCCCCTCAGCTGGCCAAGGCCTGGGCTTTGGAGAGAGCTAATGTTAGAAATTATGATAAATTATGATTCTAAATGCCAGTGGCAGAAGGACTTGCTAGGGGAGTAGATCTAACTATAGCATCTGTCGCCCAGTTCTGCCTATACCTGGGGGATGGCCTCTGTGTCCCACCTGCATCTTGAACATGAGTCTGGGACAGATTTGGAACCTGCACCAGCCTGTTGGCCAGGTGAAAGCAGACCATGGTCATGGTGTAATTATTTCCACTGCTTAGTGCAGTACAACCACACCTACAGGATCCACTTATCTTGCATACAACAGCCTTTACCAGTGAACTGTGGCAGAGTAGACTCATGTAGGGGTCTTGCTTTAGTTTTGTTCAACCACTGGCTGAGAGTATTCCAGGATCTGGGAGGTCACCTCAGCCCTGTCTCTCATTTTCTAGTTATAGACCCATAATCTTAATGCCAACTCTGGATTCAGCTTCTTACTCAAGTCATCTGGGAAGTGGCAGACCTTATGTCCAGATCATTCCTGGATGATCTGGTGGGAGTGTGTCTTATTTGCCTTAGTTTTTCATTGCCTGGCATGGTAATCTGATTCCTAAGTACATGCAACAGGGTGATGGCAGGTGCTAATTGAGATCTTTTTATGCTACTCCCTCAGCCCTAAGAGTGGAACAAGTTTCTTGTTGAGAACAAAAAGTTATCCAAGACCAAATAGAGCCCCAGTCCATTTCCAGGTAGATGCAAGAAAAGGCACTCATTTATCAAAAGTGTATCAGTGATGAATAAGAGCAGATCAGCGTACAGAAGGTGAGCTTTTTGATACGACCCTTGTGAATATGGGTTACTGCTTTTCTCTGCTTTCCCAAGAAGAGCAGAGAGATGAAGGGGGCTCGGACATGGCCATGCTTCTGAGATGAGTTGGAGGAGCGTGGCAGGGGATTGCTTATATAATTCTTCGAGTCTGTAAGAAGAGAAAATATACTTATTGGATGTCTATTCAGTTGTTGTCTAGACTCTTTGACCCATGCTAGTGCTAACAGAGTTCCAAGAATAACATTGGTGGGAGAGAGCATGATGGTTTAAGTGTTTGCAGAGATTGCAAGACTGTTCCTTCAAATACATGGTCATTGAGGGACTTGCACATAGACTCTCACTCAGGAGCAAGCCAAGTATTGACCCTTGCCACAGAGGGAAGACTGGCTCGGACTGTCACAGAGCCTCTCATAACTCTGAAAGCCTTCAAATACACAAAAGTAGAATATAATGAACTTTCATAAACACATCACCCACCCTCAACAGTCACCAACATTCCAATCTTATTTTTGCAGAAATCTTTTAAAGCATAGCCTTGCTATCATGTCCTTTCATGTGTAAAGTCTTTGGTTATATTTCTAACAATTAAATACTTTTTGATTTGCAAAACCATTGTGCCATTATTATTTCTGACCAAGTTAATTCCTCAATCCACATCAAATTTCTCCACTGCTTCAAAGGCATCTTTTCATAGATGCTTTTCACATTTCTGTGTAAGGCCTTGTTTGAATTTGGTTACTATATTTTACTTAATTTTTTGTTATGTAGCTTCTCCTATTTTTGTGGTTGTTGTTCACCTTGAATGGTGGCTTCCTAGTGGCGTCATTTAGTTTGTTTCTCTATCCCTGATGTACCAGCAAACCAGTAAGTAGATTTAGAAATTTGATTAGAGTCAGATCTAGTTATTTTTATAGGACGATTCTTTGTAGACAATTCTGTATATTCTGTACTTTTTTAATAACCAAAGCAACTAAAATTTTGGGATACAAATATAGATGACTGGATCGAGAAGATGTGGTATATATACAATGGAATACTATTCAGCAATCAAAGAAGATAAACTCATGCCATTCACAGCAATATGGATGGAGCTGGAAGGGATTATGCTTTGTGAGATAAGTCAGAAGGAAAAAGAAAAATATTGGATGGTTTGACTTAGAGGAGGAATATAGGGGAACCAAATAAGGGATCAGAGGGAAAAATAACAACCACAACAAAAACCCCAAACCAAGTGGCAACCATAAGTCAGAGACATTCTGGGAGAAGGTGAGGGAGAAGGATCAAAACAGAGGTGGGAAGAGCACAAGGGACTATGGTGATGGTGCCAGATGAATTGGTGGTGGGAATTTCATGGGGTTTACACCTGAAAGGAGAAAGCAAACATTGTACAAAAATGAACAATGTTGTGAAATATATATACATAAGTCAATTACATAAAAATTTTAAAAAATCGTGCTAAAATTGTTTTGGGATCAATGGAGAATTGGGGTGTTTACTTCCCAGGGTAGAGGGACTCATAGGATGCGGCTCGTGGTCAAAGTTATTAGAAAAAAGAAAACCACTGTGTTTATTATTCACCAAGTCAAACCTCTTTGGTGACTCCGGTGATAGTGAAGTGTGATGGAATTTTAAAATGGCATTTTCCACCAGGGATCTAAATCCAATAGATGTGTGAGTTGGCAGGCAAGGCAGTTGTGAAAACCAGACCCATCATGGTTAGACCGTGGAGAGGAGACAGGGCTGGAGGCACAGCCTGCTCCCTTACTTCGAACCTCTCCGGATGGACATGGGCTCCTTGGATCAACACTGTGTGGTTTCGGCTGTACGGCAGCAGGCAGTGGAGCTTCTGAACCCCTCGGGGCCTAGGATGGGCAGCTGGTGCCAGACCTCTTGGTGGCTGTGGCTTTGCAATCTGCTTAGCCAGCAGCATTTGTTGATCTGCGTAATCATTGTCTGTGCAACTGAGAGAGCAGCATGTCTTCTCCTGTTCTGTCTGATAAGTTGGGCTGCATGGAAGAGTTCCAAGGCTGAATGCTGGGAATGGATGCCAGATTCCAAGAGCTGTGGAGTATGACGGCGTTGAGACAAGACCTGGGCATACAACCAGGTCACAGGCCTGGAGGAGGGACGTTTCAGACATGAGAATCTCCCAAGAACCGAATAGCACTGCTCACACAAGAGGAAAAAGCATTCCACACTGTCAGGGCCAAGTTAGGGTAAAGCCAGTTAGGAGGAGCATGCTTACTCGTTCCTTTTTCCTTTCTTGCATCCCTACAGTCAAGGCACTCAGTGGCTGTCAAGAAGAGCTAACCTGACCCATCACCACTCCCCATGACTGTGGGTCTATGGGGAGATGGAATGATAAGGCAGATATTTATTGTTGG
This sequence comes from Condylura cristata, assembly GCF_000260355.1. NCBI lineage: Eukaryota > Metazoa > Chordata > Mammalia > Eulipotyphla > Talpidae > Condylura > Condylura cristata. The sequence goes on from NW_004567115.1 coordinate 27,431,239, forward strand.
TTATTAAAAGCACCTGGATGTCTGACCTGTGAGTTAAGATTGCTTTAGGGTTTTAAGTGAATTTCAGTGACCTAAGAGTAAACAGGGGACCTGAGCAATGGAACCCAGCCCCTCCCGTGGGAGTGGCAGAGGAAGGAGTCTGTTTTGATCACATACTTAGTTGTGCTTGTTGGACATTCTGGTTGACGCTACAGGCAGTGTTTGAGTGAAGGAATGGGTGAGAGCTGATTTGATGGGTGTGGCCAGGAGAGGAGTGAATGAACCAAGATGACTCCATCTTTTTCATGTCTTGAAGTCAAAGTAATAATTCTCATGCTGACACCATAGAAGTGTGTTCTTTTAAATGGTCTGTTGGTGGGAGATAAGTAAGTCCTTTGTCAATTTATTTCTCATTTAGTGTCATTTCCACAGGTTGTAACAACCACAGTTTTTGAGTCCCTTGTACTATTTTCTTGCTTTCTCAACATGATTTTTAAGGTCATGGCAATTTTCTAGAGAAAATACTCAACTGTATCTCATTACATGTTATTTACTTTAACTGTGGGACAGAATGAGAAGCAGTGTCTTTGTCTTTTATGGACTTCCATGTAAAGCTTTAGTGAGGTTTGTTGTGAGACACTAAATAATAAAACATTAAATTGTGTAGACATTTACTAATCCTTATGAAATGCACTTTTGAATATTTGACATACAATTCTCTCCTTTTTGCTTAGAAAGTATGTTTTGCAACACCAAGCGTAAATTATTTATTTGTAGTTGGGTAAATAAAATTATTTGAACTACTGGAATAATGTGTTATATTTGCCAAGTTAAAATTTTTTCTTTGTAACACACACATGCACACACACACATGCATACATATATTTAGTGATGCCTGTGCTATAAGAAGCCTCTGTTCCTCCCTTTATTGATATTTAACCGTACTCATTTATAAGGCTAGTTTCCCAGAAAGAATTCTTGTTACTCTTTGCTTTCTTGATTGCCTGTGTTAGCATATGAAAATTACTGTGGTTTTTCTCTGAGAATCAGTGTTAAGCCTAAGATATCACTCTTCTTTTCCTGTATTATGCTCATGAAGAACAGCAAGAAGGAGACAAAATTAATGACATGGATTTTAAAATTTCTATCACTTTCATCAGGGGAGATGAAGATTTATATTTAGATAAACACTTAGGTCTTCTGGGGAAGTAGTTCTAGAATGTTACGGGAGAAGGGAAATGGAACTGTAAAATGAAAAGAAACATGTGAGAACATGATTGTTATTTTGATAGTAAGTATTTACATTTGTTTTGCTGTTGTTGCTGATGTTTTTCTACTTGACAGACAGATTTTGCTGTTTCCAAGAGTTTTTACTGAGAAAAACACTTGATGGTGGATGATTTTATCTAGCCATTTGAAATACAAAATTATGATGTTACATATTATGATGAATGCATTCCCATGCAAGTGGGAAGTCAAGTAAAGGGAAAACAATAAAGTAATGACTTATTTGTTGGTGAAAATGAGGCAGGCAATTTTAATCCAAATATTTTTAAATGAATCCACCTTATTTATGTAGGGCCCACAGAAAACTTGAATATCTTCTAAGAAATTCAGATAGAGCATACATTAGATTTTACATGTAACTGTTGTCTGGTAGCCAAGAAGGCAAACATTTCTATTCCCATTTTGCTGGTGGAATATGGTTTTGTTCTACAGAGCTCTGAAGAGTCCGGGGCTAACATAGCCGAGGCCATTTTTAGGTGAATTTTGGCTATGAAGGTTGAGGTGAATGCCTTTCTCTATGACTTTACATTAGAAATTTTCCTAAATATTAATATTTTTCATCTGGAGTTACTTTAAAAATAGCTCCTTTCTGCTTTAATCATTAACAAATATTTTTAGCAACTTTTTAATGCAAAAGGCCTTATTATCCACATTAGCCAATTGAGAGTTAACTTTTTCCTGGTTCTGATTTTTGATGGCTCTCTATTGCTTTTTGGACTTCCACCAGACTTATGTCAGTAGTAACTCTCAAGTGTTTCCCGCTCTGGACCTCTGTGTCTCCCTGAATAACAGGTCTGAGCTCTGGAGTGCCTCACACAAGACAGATGGTTCAGCAGATGAGTGTCTTATGCGTTTCAGATGTCGAGCTTCAAGAATTACAGTCATCTCTGTGCATGTCTTATTAAATTAGAGGAACCCTCAGGAATAGTGGGAGCTATTCCCGCAGGGGCCCTTCAAGCATGAGGTTGGAGGGGCTACTCATTTCGTGCCTGCAACCTCATTACCTCTGGCTCTCCATTTATGTTTGGATTTTGATTAGGACTTTAGGAGTAAGCTGTGGAGACAGTTAAATGACTTATATACCTGTACAGGGAGAGCACTACTCCTCATTTGATTGGCTAGAGCGTCCTTTCAAGTTTCATACATTCAAATTATAGCCAAGAGCAAAAATAATATTTAAAGAAAATTGGCTTCCCATAATTAAAGTGATTAAAACAAATATTAAACATTGGGAAACAGCCAACGTATTTTTCTTATTTGCCTTTTTAATGAGGTATAATTTATATGAAGCACAAATCTTGGGTGTACAGCTCCATGCAGTTTTACATATGAATATACCTGTGTAACTTCCACACAGATTAAGATTTAGAAGACCTCTAGTTCCAGAAAAGGGTCCCTCTCTCCTCCTTTCTCACACTTAGTAGCCACCAAAGATAGCCACTCTTCTTTCCTCTGTTCTAATTACCATCTTGGATGTCACATCGATGTCATCATGAGGTGTGTGTTCCTTTGTATCTGGCTTCCTTCACTGTGAGATTGATCTATGTTGCTGCACATGAAGGGGAAGAGGAAAGGTTAAAGGGGGGTTATTCTTTTTTGTTGCGTGTTGCATTCTAGTGTATGAATATACTACAGTTTATCCTTTTGACTGTTAATGGACAATTTGTTTTCAAAAATTTTTTAGATTTATTTTATTTATTTATGCATACAAGACTGGAGTACAGGCCAGAGGTGGGAGGGGGATGAGAGGATTCACCAGAGACAGATTGGGGAGCAGAACAGGCAGATCTACTGAAATACACTCCTGAGGGGAGCAGCCGGTGAAATAGGAGAGATCTGCTGTGGGTCAGCTCCCTGGCTGTGAATCGAACGCGTGCTGCAGTGGCTGTGGATACTTTCATGGTGCTGAGACTTAACTCCTTGTACCACCAGGGGTTGCTCTGTTTTCCAGATTTGGGCTGTCACGAGCACTGAGCCTGTTCTCTGCTAAAGAGTCAAGTGCATTATGCTTGTCTCCAGCATCTTTTCATTTTCCTTTAGCTCAGTGGCTTTGTTAACTCAGTAACTTTCCAGGATACACACTCAGCCAACCCACCTGGCTAATGGTAGCGCAGGGTGCTCCCATATCTGTCTCTGTAAATGCTCCTTGGTGGTCTAGTGGTTAGGATTTGGTGCTCTCTTCCAAATCTGTCTCTGTGAAAGTACTTTGTCCTTCTCCTCTACATTATCAAAATTGATTTTCCCAAATCTTGCTCTGAGTCAGGCAAATTAGATTTGGTGTTAAAATTAGATAATGGCTCATTTATGTTATCTCCTCCAAGAAATATTTTCCTTTTAAAAACAGATTCCAGGAGACATAGTGTCTTAGTTCAAAGGGATTACCATTAAAGCGTGATTTTTTTATGTTTTCAGGCTAATGAGGAATTTTGAGAAAGCTGCTTTATAAAAACCACACGAAGGGAAGTTGTTCTTTCCACCATATTTAAAGGCAGCTCTAACAGGGAGAATGGCTAGAAAATAAGGCAGAGCTTTAAAATTATTCCATTGCAAGGGTGAATTTATGACTCATATTTCTTGTGTCATTCTCTTTGTAATGTCTAGCACATAGTAATGGTCTGTGAAGTAAGTGTGTGTATTAATTTCCTGTGGCTGTTTTAACAAATGGCTATGAACTGGGTGGCTTAAAACAATAGGAAATTATTATCTCATGGTCTGGAGATGAAATCAGAGTGTTAGCAGGCTTTCTAAAGGCTCTAGGGGAGAACCCATTCCTTATAGCTTCTGAAAGTTTCAGCCTTCCTGGGCTTTGGAGCAGCTCGAGTCTTGGCTCTATGGCACACTGCCTGCTCCTTTCCTGCAGTAAAAGATCCCTCTGACCCTCTCTTATGAGGGGTTATGATATTGCATTTCAGGCCCATCCAGAGAATCCAGGATAAGCTGGTCTTGCCAGGAATTTTAACTATACTCATACCTTTTGTCATGATAAGGTAATAGCTACCTTTTTGCCCTATAAGATAATATTCACGGGTTCTGGGGGTTGGGATGTGGACCTGTCTTTTTGTAGACCACCATTCAGCTCACTAACCAGTGCACACTATGTATTTTGGTGACAGTATTTTTCTCAAGATAACTAATGAGAACTTAAAGATTAGATCAACCTAAAATTGATTTACTAGGGGAGTAGAAGATGCCTCTATTTTTAGTACCCAGAAAGTACAGCTAGAGAAAATAATATTAGAATCTTTCTCTTGTCTATTCTTTGGACTTATTTTTACTAACGCTGATTATTAGGGCACCTTACTTTGAAAGATAACTCTGACAAATGGTTGTATGAATGCATGTCATGAATGTAGGCTAAAAGATTTAATTGAAAAATGTCATATGATAATGAAGAATGTAGCACTCATATCCTGACAAATAAGGAGCCATGCCATATTGCCCAGAGGAAACTGAAGGGATAGTTTAATTTATTCACTCTGGGACTCCATTAGATTGATAACTTTTTTGTATGAAACTTATCAATTCTAGAACTTTCCTGAAAGTTATATTTTAGTCTTTAATATTTAACTCCACTCTCTATCTGTAAGGTAGGAAAAGGATACTTCTCAGTAAGAATGATATAACTACAGTCTTTAAAATTTCCTCAGGTTTGTAACACAATAGTTATTTTCAGTTCCCACATGGAATGGATGTATCGAGATTGTTCTGTGTGCAAAGCACAGTGCAACATCATAGATAGAGGTGACCTGCTTATATTCATTTGCTTATTACTCACTCAAAGAATACTTTGTTCTAGGAACTTAGGGAACTGTGATGAACAACACAGGTGAGGATTTTACTTTCATGGAGTTTGTGTTCTGGTAAGGAAAATAGACAATAACTAGATAACTTATCATTCTCTAGAAATATTAGAGAATGATAAGTGCCAGGTAGATCATTAAAACAAGATATGCTACAGAGTGACCAGAAATTTCTTTTGATTGGGTGATTCAAGAAGCCCTCTTTAAGAAGATGGTGTTAGAATGAATTTTCTAGGAAACAGAACGACCCTGATGGTGGCTCAATGGGGTCCAGAAGCACTCAGGACAGTGGAGACAGCTTCTGCAACAGTCCCAAGGCTAAAACGAGCTTGATATCTTTGAGGAACCAAAAAATGAATCCTAACTCATGATGGGGAATTGAGATGGGAGAGGGAGTTAGGGTGACCACGTAATGCGGTGGTTCTCAACCTAAGTTTCACATTAGACATGTCTACAGAAATTCTATAAAATTACCCAGCTCTCATCCTGGCCAAACTAAATCTGCAGCTGTGAGGCAGAACCTGGTATCCATTGTTGTTTTGTTTGTTCCCATAGGAATCCCAACTTGATTTGAGCCAACATGGTAAGTCAGGGTTTTGAACTGGTAAGGAATGGTATTTTAAGATCAATAGACTATCAGTGGAGTCCTTAAGTAAGTGGAGTTGGTGAGTATGTCTGACTTGCAGGGGTGTGAGCAGATCTGTGGCCAGGAGGCTGGATTCAGGACACCAAATGACGGTAGGAGGGAGAGTGCTTAGGAAGCTCTAGGGTAGGTTTATTGAGAACCACAAATGAGGACCCAAGCAGAGCAGATTCAGGGAGATGATGGTGACAATTGGACTGGACACTTTAAGGGTGCATGTGGAGGATGGAGGATGGGTTTTCCGACACTGGAGGCTCTGAAAGATGAGTGCAAGGGAACTAGTTGTTTATGCTGAAAATGATTTTTCCCCTTTTGCTTCTAAGTCAAATATTAAAGGGAACTTCAAAATATTTTTTTTTAGTGTGAGCCTAGTGAGTTTGTATGGGATGAACACGTCAGCCTGCTTAGAAAACATATTTTAAAATGAAGGTTCCTTTCAAACGTGAACATTGAATAGAATATCTCAGAGCCTGAGAACCACTCGATGCCTAGAATATCTCAGAGCCTGAGAACCACTCGATGCCACTGTCTGGGGCCAAGCTCCGAGCCAGCAATGGGAGACCAGGGTGGTGGCCGGGAGGGCAGAGTGCTCACAGGGGCTGCAGCAGCCTCCCACAAGCTGCCACAGGACGCCCCAGGCAGGTGCTGTGGGGGCTCCCGATGGAAGGTGAGGGAAATGAAGATACTCGAGCTATCAGAGTGGGTCTTAAAGGTTTATGCGGAACAGTGCTTTTCCCCCAGCTCCTGGGCACAGTTTCTGTTCAGCCCCTCCTGGTCTTGCGGCCCCTGCTGGCTTCTCTCCCTCCGCCCTCTGGTGCCTCTATTGGTCTTCCTGACTCTTGGTTTGCTGCCAGTCGAATTAGCTTCACAGCTTTTCTTTTTGCTCTTGACTTTGTGCTAGTTTCTAACAAAGCAAATGGGGTCATCGAGTCCTTTCTTTTGTGCTCCATGCCCTTCCCCTCTTCCCTGCATGCCCTTGTAAAGGAAGGCAAGCTGGGCGTATATATCCTGCTCATTGGAGCAAGAGCCGCACAGGGGACCTTGTTTCTGTGCCTCAGCAGGCAGACTAAAGCAGCACTTGCATCTGGATCTTTTCCCAGACACTGTGATTTGTGGAGAGCACGCACATGGACCTCCAGTGGGACCAGGAAGAGGGATTAATAACTAGGGACTAGCCTCCACTCCTAATTTTAGTCTATTTCTTATCATTCACCTATCTTTTTGGGTTTGTCTATGATAATGAAACATTTATCCAAGTAACCCTCCATCAAATTGTAAAGCTTACATATTTCTTTTCAACCATTTTCATTATAAAATATAACAGCTATACAAAGATGTCCACAGACCATAGATGTATAAGTTAGTGAATAATTAGAAAGTAGACACCTGTACAGCCAGTGTACCATCTGCCTGACCCAACCCTCATACCCCATGCCCTTCACACTCCATCATTCCCCCCACCTCCAGGTAATTGCTCTTCTCATTTTCATGACATTAACTTTTCTTGCTTAATAAAATAATCTAATTATCCTCAATAATATCACTCAATTTTACTTATTTTTGAATGCTATGTAAATGGAATCAGACTACATTTTTTGTGTCTTGCTCTTTTGTTCTGTATTAGGTTTGTAAGATGCATTTATTTAGCTGTGTATAACTGTAATTTGCTAAATTTCACTGGCATGTAGTATCTCATTGAAATGAAAATACAGCCCTGTGTTCATCCACCTTATTGGCTTCACAGCTGGGTAATACAAAGGATGCTGTTATGAATATTCTCATACTGCATTCTAATAATTTTCCCCATCGGCTTGGAAGAAGAGTTGCTAAGTCGTGGAGCATGCCTTTCCTCATCTCTCTTGTCCCAGGATGACCTATGTTCTTGCTAACACTTAGTATTATCGATTTTTCTTCTCATTTGTTTGTTTGATTTTTTAAGACAGGGTATATATTCATCTTTTTTAATGGCTCTGCTTTTCTTTGCTTACTAGTAAGGTTGATCCCCTTTTTTATCTGTATGGCCATATGGAGTCCGTCTTTTTGTGAGGCAGGTCATTTTTCTGTTGTGTTGTCTACCTCCTTTGAACTGTTTGTAGAATTCCTTATATATCCTGGATCTTAATTTCCTGTTAGGCATACATCTGACTCATTTCTTATCCTACCCTGTAGCTTGACTTACAACTTTCCTTGTGGTGTTTCTCAGTAAACAGAAAATTTAAAAATCATTTCCTTTATGTTTTTGCTACTTGTTTCCTGTTTAAGACATCACTCCCTACTCCAAGATCAGGAGGATAGTTTCTGTATTAAACTCTAAATGCTTTAGAGTTTAGTCTTTCATGCTTAGATGTGAAGTTCATCTAAAGTTAATGTTTATGCGTAGTGTGAAGTAAAGATCCAAATTAATTTCTTCTTTATGGAGATAACAATTATCCTATTGCCTATTGTGAGGTATATTATCCTATTGCCTATCGTGAGGTATCACATTTAAGAGTTTAAGTCTGTTTCTGAGCTTTGGTCTGTGTTACTGATCTGTTCAATGCCTATACCACACTGGTTTAATTACTATCTCTTTTTAAATCAAATTAATATTTGAGAGGGCATTTGTGTTTAAAAGAGTCTTGGTCCCTCACATTTCTATATCAAATTTTGGAATCAACTTATCAAACTCCATCAGCCCCTGTAAAGTTTTTAGATTTTGAGTGAGATGGCATTGAATCAATGAATTAAGTTGGAGAAAACTGATAACTTTACAATATGGAGTCTTTATAAAGTTTTTGAATGTCTTAATAAGGTTTTATAGTTTTTTTCTCCTTGAACACCCTATGTATCTTTTGCTAGAGTTACTGTGAGGTGCCAAATATTTTTAATACATTTATAAATGATATATTTTTAAGATTTAATTTTTTAAAAAAAGATTTATTTACTTTTGTATACAGAACTGGGGTATAGGGAAGAGGTGTGGTGGGTAAGAGCTTCACCAGAGACAGAGTGGGGAGCAGAACAGGCAGATTTGCTAAAGCACACTGCTGAGGGGAGCAGTAGGTGAGACAGGAGAGGTCTCCTGCACCATGTGGGTCACCTCCCTGGTTGGGGGTCGAACTTGTACTGCCGTGGCTGCAGACAGCTTCATTGTGGAAAAGAGTTGTTGTGCTTTAACCTGTTGCACCACCAGGGAGGGAGGGCCCAAGATTTAGCTTTGTGCTTTCTCTTATATAGAAGTGTAGTTGTTTTTCTACATTGTTAATTGATTTTCCTATGTTGCTAAATTTTCTCCTAGCCTAAAAACTTATCTGTAAACACGTTTGGATATTCCACAAACTTAATCATATCATTTATGAGGAATGATAGTTTTATTTCTTCCTTTCTATTTCTAATACCTTTTATTTACTTATTCCTGGCTAGAGTGCCATTTGACTGTTAAGTAAAAGTACTGATGGTAGGCATTCTACTGCTAACTCTGAATGGGGAGTTTTCTGGACTTAGCTATTAAGTATGATAATTGCAATAGCAGTTCTGGGTGGGAGTAGATAATCTCATAAAGGGGAAAGAACTGATCTTCTAGTTATATTTTTCTAAGAGCTTTAAAACATTAAGATTGAATTTTATTAAATAATGTTTTTACATTTATTGAGGCATGATTTTTCTGTTAATGTGAGAAATTAAATTCCTGATTTTAACATGCTAAAATGCCGTGATAGAATTAACTTGATATTTTACATATTGCTGTATTTGGTTAGCTAAAGTTTTCAGTGGGGGATTGTATCTGTGTCATGAGAGTGTTTATGATTTTCCTGTCTTATTTTATGTTTGTTGTTTAAAATAAGTCACTGAAATATTTAACTTAATTCTGAATTTCCCTGAAGAATAAAAATTAAGTGTTTCTGCTGTAAAAGGCACAATTGCATTGAAATAGAGCTATTTACCCATGCATGTAGTTCAAGGACTATCAAATATTTAGAAACTGGTTTTCTTTGGAACTCATGGTCGGACAATAAATTGTTTTATGAAAAAGAGTTGTTTTCAAAATATTTCCACAAGAATGTTGATGACATGTATGTAACGGCCTCCTCCTTTCATAAAATAATATTTTAGGTAATTAGAGTTAAAACTTGTTTTTGATTCTACTTCAACCTCTAAATTAAAATGTCAATGCGGAACAAGTATTTCTTGTCTTAGATAATGAGTATTGAGTCAGTACTTAAATAGTATATTTTCTAAAACAAGCTTTCACTGTGTTGTAAGTTTAAAAAGTAACACTCTAGATAAAGGCCGTTGGACATGTAATATCCAATATAATGGACGTGTAATATCCAATATAATTTTGATTGATGTTTACTTTCTGGATCCTGCATGTGTTTTTTACATGCTAATATATTCTTTTGAAAAGTGTTCAGAAATCACCTGGAAAACTTCATGGTATAACTTTTTCAAAAAAAGGGGCCCTTGGGCCCCTAATTATATGAAATGCACACACACACCCTGAGATAGCCAGCCTGAGAAAAGGGGTACCTGCTTCCCAGGAGTGGCTGTGCAGTCGTGTGTGTGCATTGAAATGGCAGTGTTCTGGTTTTTTTGGGTGGCAAAAGGCAATGATTCAGGAACTATTGGGATTTTAAAATGAGAGGAGACAACCATACCATCTTATGTCCTTGCCCCAGAGGCGAGGCCAGTGAATTGCTAAGATCAGAAAGGTGTTTTTGATTGGCGTTGGGACTAAATTTATTTTTAACTTCATTAATTCAACACCTATTTATCGAGAATTTATTATGTGTGAGTACTCTTACTTAATGGTGATAGAGTGGTGAGCAAGTGAAGTCCTTCCTTTGTGGGGTTTATAATTCCAAAGTAGGAGATTGGTGACAAACAAAGGACTATATAATAAAATGACAGGTATTGAGTGGGAAGTAGAAAAATGCAGCAAGAAAGGAAATAGAGGTGTTAAGGAATTTTGTCTTGGGTAAAATGGTCAAGAAAAGCCTCACTGAGGACATGACCTTGAAGTAAAACCTAAATGAAATGAGGGAATAAGCCCTGTAGGAATCTAGGGAAGAATGTTCTAGAAAAAAGTTCATAGAGAGAAAGATCAGTGTAGCTACAGCAGGTAAGTCTTGGTGGTGGAACTTGAGGTGGGAGAGGGGGCTGAGGATTATCTAATGGCTAGGGGCCACGCAAGGACTTTGGGATTTTCTAAGTGTACAAGAAGATATTGGAGAGCTTCAAGCAAGGAAATAACATTTCAGTTTTCAAAGATACTGCTATAGAATAGATTGGCAAGAAATAAGACTGGAAGAGGGCTAGAGGTGGAGAGGTTAAAGCAGTGTTTTGGTGAGAGACCATGGAAACTGGACATTCTGAGCAGTGAGTGAGACAGTGACAGCTTAATGGCTTCTTGATATGTTTTCATGGCAGAACCACAAGATTTGCAGAAGAACTGGACGTGGGGTCTAGGGAAATTCCAGGTACCCCAGCAGTTTTGTCTGTTTTCTTTCACCTAATTAGACCATATTACAATATAATGACTTTCTAGGACTTACTGTTGCTTTGGTTTTAAACCAAAGGCTGTGCAAGTCATCTTTAAAACTTTGCTGGCAGATGATCCTGCATCTCTATGGTGGTATAATTTATTTAGAGTGCACCTGCCCATAGGTATCACTAACTTTGCATCTGATCTACTTTAAATGTCTGCATCTGGTTCACTTTTAGTTTACATCCACAACATTGAAATGTTTTACTTTAATCTCAGCATTGACTTGAAAATTGCTAGGTCTTTTTGAAGTTAGATTTGCTTCAAGATTGATGCTGCGTTAATATGATGGTTGTAGCTCTGGGTGTTGGCACTAAAGAAATTATCCTGAAAAAAGAAAAAGGGAGAGAGAGAATCTGTTAGCTTGGGCCTGCTTGCAGCAGACAGGAGCTTGCATACAGAACAGTCCCAATAATGCGGAGTTCCGATTGTGCCAGCTCATTAAATGGGCTGGGAAACAGCGCCATTGGAGACCAGTCTCCTTGCTGCAGTGAGGAGCAGTCTCCTTGCTGCACTGAGTCTTGACTCCGAATTGATGCCAAAGACAGATCCATTGGATTTCGTGAATACTGATTTTGTCTGTTTTTCCTCTCCCTTCAGAATAAAAGAACACTAGTCAAATCAGGATTTCACTCACTAATAAAATATTCCTTTCAACAGTGTAGTTAGCTAATGCAGGATGTTGCTCAGGCTTATCATCCCAACGCTCAGTGTTATTGCCATTCTTATCTTTGAGGGGGAAAACACTACAGAATACACATTCCAGATGGTTGTTTTTAAAATGGGTCTCCAGAAGCAGAATGAAGACAAGCATTCCACTTCTTCAGTTTCTGTTAGTTTCTCCGCATTGCTAAGTTACCAGCAGAGGAATGTGTTTCCACAAAGTTGCCTTTTCAGGATTTTCCACACCAGGTTAAAGATTTCCCACAAAACAGATACAGCACATTTTAGGCAGACCCTATGCAGAGCTTGCATTCACTTTATACGCAGATATGAGCAGAGATGGATTGTGTTTGTTCCCCTGGAGCATAACCAGCTGGAAGATGCCAAGTGAAATCTGAAAGTGTACAGTGCATCAGCACGTTAACAGCAGAGAGGCATTTGAATGCTAACAGATGTTTCCTGTTGAGCCAGTGTCCTGGTCTTGCTTTGTTTCTTATTAGATATGTGGGATTTACACTTAGTCTTTTGGAGAGACTTCAGATATTTAGGCTAGAGAGAGTACTTATGGGCAGCATGTGAAATCTTGAAAACTGGGTGTTCTAGTCCTTGACCTCGCCTCTCTTGGTTTGTCACTTTCCTTCTTTAAACTCTATCCTGTGGACTTTTATTAACACCAGACATCCCTGGGTCTATGGCAGACTCCTCCCTCCAGTTGGCTTGGATGTTTTGTGGGGTCTTTGGCCCACTGCTTTAATCCCTGGATTCCCCCTGAGTGACAGTCTCCTTCAGTCTTGGCTTCAGCTTATCTGGAGACAGAAGGCTGTCCAGCAATCATCCCCAGCCCGGGCCTCTCCTTGCAGCCTTTGTTCTGTGTATCCAGTTCCAGCTAATCCTTTCTTCCTGGCAGGGTCACAGGCACCTCCCACTCTGCAGGTTCCCCACCAGAATCTTCTCTGCCCCCATCCTTACCTTCTCTCTGAGCGCTGTCTTGGGTGGGGACCCCACCATCCATTCCTCAGTAACTCACAACCTCCCCTGCAACAGAAATCAATAATCAGGTCTTGGCCTATCTTTTTTCCATCCTAGGTATATTTTATAATAAAGCTGCTTTATAAGTTTTTATCAAAGTGAGCCCACGGTTAAAATATTAAGTAGTGAAGAATGGCTTTGAGTAAAAACATCATTTCTTGGCCTCATGGTATCCCCCACCCCCCTGCCAAACGGAACCATTTTCAACTCCTGTGACTGCTTTCTCTGGTAGTTGTATATCTGAGTTTCGTTATTTCCTCATGTATCAGTTTTGGACAGCACCTCCTGGTTTCCTGCTGCACTTCCCATTTCTGCTCCCTCCTTTACCCAACATAGATGTATCACCAATTTCAGTTCCTCTACTTCTGTAATTTACTTATATTTGATTTCTTGCTTCATCACTTTTAGATGGACTCACTTGGTCCCTGAGAGGCTGAGAAATAGCACCTCCATCCCTCCCTGAAGCTTCTTTCCCTTCTCCCCATCTCCACTTGCTTGTGCACTGACTTTCCAGATCTCAAAATGGATACCATTTATTTAATACATTTATTTTCCCTCATTTTTGAGACACTGCTTCATTCTGTTATACAATATTGCTTGCAAGCCTATTTGTCCATCATTTGTCGGTGATCTGGGTTTTTTCTTTAGAAACTTTTAGGCTGTTCTCTTTCACTTTACAGCTCTGAAATTTCCCCACGTTGTATTCAGATGTAGGCTTAAAAAAAAAAAGAATCATGCATACTCCCTTATTTCCTTACTAATTGTCTCACCTTTACCAGCAGTTGATAGAAAAACCAGAAATTACCTTGTAGATGCCACTTTTTCCTCATTCCATAGTCCATTTAAATGGACTTTAGCTTATTGCTTATTTCTTCCACAGACTGTGACTTTGATCTTGTAGCTAAAAAGTCACCCTCAAACCCAAGGTCGTCTAGCTTTTCTCTTTCATTAAATTCTTCTTCTTCTTTTAAAAGATATATTTATTCATACAGAATTGGGGTACAAGCCAGAGGTGCAGGGGTGGTGAGAGACTTCACCAGAGACAGAGTGGGGAGCAGAACATGCAGATCAATAAAGTACACTGCTGAGGGGAGCAGCAGGAGAGACAGAAGAGGTCTGCGGTACCACGTGGATCACCTCCATGCTGGGGCTCAAACTCACACTGAAGCGGTTGCGGCTGGCTTGCAGAGCTGTGTCCTAACCCATTGCACCACCAGGGAAGTCTTCTCTTTCATTATCTTCTAAAAGTTTTATGGTTTTGAATTTTACACATAGGTGTATAACCCCTTCTGAGTCAACTTTTGTGAAAGGTGTAAGGTCTGTGTGTAGATTCCTTTTTTTTTTTTTTTTTAAATGTGGATATCCAGTTGTTGTTCTACCAGTATTTGTTAAAAAGACTATTTTCCCCCATTCTATTGTTTTTGCTTCTTGGTCAAATATCAACTGACTGTGCTTATGTGAGTATATTTCTGGGTTTTCTATTGTGTTTCATTTCTCTATTCTTTTACCAATACTAAGCTGTCTTATTGTAGCTTTATTGTATTATTTTGCTTCTTTCTATCAACTTTAGAATCAGTTTGTTGATTTTGCAAAATAACCTGCTGGGACTTTATGGGATTACATTAAATTTTTAGTTGGAATGAATTAACACCTTGAGGTGTTGTATCTTTCTGTCCTTGAACATGGAATATCTCTCCATTTATTTAGTTTACTTTGAGCGTATTCATCACTTTTGTAGTTATACTCACATAGATCTTCTAATTTCTTTTTAAAAAATTTGGGGTCATGAATCTGAGTGAGATTATACTTTTAATTTCAATTCCATATGTTCACTGCTTGTATGTAGCAAAGTTACCTGACTTTTGTATATTAACTTTATATCTTATGACCGTGCTATAATTGCTTTAAGTTCCAGGAGTCACCATGAATTTTTGATTTACTTATATGAGGAGAAGGTATATTGGCATCTCACAATCATATTTCTGCAGTGAATTTGATATTGCATAATTCCATTTGGGGTTTTTCTCAGTAATTTTCTCTCTTTTTTTTTTTGAATTACTACAAGTATGTGCAGGCATGTCTGTAAGGAATAAGATACATGCCAATTATTGATACTTTGTCAGTGGATAAGGAGCAAGAGTATCTACTTTATGTAATGCTGTATTTATTTTCCTTAACTATTTACATATAATATAAAACCTCATAAAGAGAAGTAGACAAATATAACTGTACAGCTGAAAGAATGATTTAGAGTCTACATCTGAAAGAATGATTTAGAGTCTACATCTATGCAGCCACTTCCCAAATCAAGACATAGGCACTCACCAGTCATCAGCTCTGTGAAGTCCCACTGCCGTTCCCAAAGTAACTACTGTTCACATGTGTAAGCTTATTACTCCCTTGCAGTTCTGTATAGTTATGCCTCCTCAGAATGGATCCTAATGAGTTTTTTGGGACTTAGTGAAGTGCTAGAGTACAGCCCTATCTTTAGTGATTGGCTTGCTTAACTTTGTTTTACTAAGATGCCTGTCTGTGATTGTATGTAGCTGTGCCTATTCATTTCAATTGCTACAAAATATTTCATGACATGAATACATGATAATTTACTTGTGCAACCTACTATTCATGGGAATTTGTTTCTAGTTTTGCATTTTTTAGCAATAATGCTATTAGTACCATCCTTATATGGTGTCTGAAAAATGTATACTCTAATCCTGCTAAGTACACATTGAGGAGTGGAATTGCTGGTCATTGAGCATGTCTATCTTATATCTTACTAGACACTGCCAAGTAATTTTCTAAAGTACTTGTACTAATTTATGCAACATACTGTCCAGTTAAAAAATTATTTTTCTTGGGAGTCTAGAGAGGCATCTTATTGTAGTATATATACATTTTATTGATGACTACTGATGGCTCATTTTTATATGTCAGTTGCCCTCAGCATTTCTTCTTTACTGTTGGGTTATCATTTTCTTTTTGAGTTGTAGGTATTAAGAATACCACGTTTTTCTTTCAAATGATCTGCCAGCTATATGTGTTACAAACATCTTTTGCCACTTGTTTTTTTTTACTTCCCAGAGGATATAATTTAAAAAAAAAATTTACCCAATAGTAACTTTCATTGTATTTATATTGCCTTCCTTTTACATCAAACATGTCTACATTGACAGTTTATACTCATATTTTAATTTTTTAAAAATAATATAATCGGCCCTCCC
>NW_004567115.1:27450359-27560028 GCF_000260355.1 Condylura cristata
CTTGCAAGTGTGAATTTTCGAATTGAACTAAACTTACTTTATTAATAGTCTGTCTTATTTATAGAACAATGCTTCTTTTAGCCAAAAAAGAAAAAAAAATAGGAATAGCAGTGATAATTTTTTTTTCATATAAGTCTTTTGGAAGGCAAAGGAACATACAGCTGGAAGGAGTTTAAGGTGTCATCTAGTGTAGGATTTTACTTCTAAGATGCGGACCATTCTCACTTTTAATGTGCTTGCAGAAATGAAAATTCCACACTTTCTCCTGGTAATATTTAA
Organism: Condylura cristata; assembly: GCF_000260355.1. Lineage (NCBI taxonomy): Eukaryota > Metazoa > Chordata > Mammalia > Eulipotyphla > Talpidae > Condylura > Condylura cristata. The sequence goes on from NW_004567115.1 coordinate 27,450,639, forward strand.
TATGCTGCACTGTTAGTGAGTTTTCTTTATGCTACATCTTCAGCCTGTTTTCTTATTTGCTTCAAAATAAAAATAGAAATTGGGCTAACCATCTTGTGTCTAGAATAATCCTTCATCATGGGCATCACTGAGTCCTACATCAGCCTTCTCTTTGTGATATAATTTATTTATTTAGCTCTTTCCTTTAAGCTACTTCCCAGATCTTCTGCTATTTTTAAAGTCATATCTGAATTCTTTCCATGTTATCCACAAATTATGGTTTATAGACTCAAAACTTGAACCTAATACATTTGCCAAGGTGTGAGCCAATGCTAGTTAATCTTTCAGGACAATACTCTATCTTATAGTGTTTTCTGGCCAAGACAGCTATTTTTTTTTCCATGAAAAAATCATCTTTGGCCTTATGACTACCCATGGCAGTTTGAGCACACTTGGTTACCTTTGCTTCCTAAGACTACATGAAGTGAGAAGTGACAAGGAAAAGTGCTTTATACATAAATACACATGGATAAAGAAAGCAGGAAGAGAGACTTGATTGGATGAGGGTTGCCAGTAGATTTTTATAAGATAGAATGCAAATGGATGTATGGGAATTGAATCAGCAGAGGGGAGAAAATGGAAAGCTAAGCACCCATATGGAAATAAACCCACCTGAGGAAATGGATTTGTGGGTAGGTCAAGAAGGACTACAGACATGGAACCACAAGCTAGGACAGAAGTATGAAGGACAAGGTCAAACACTAGGAAGAGTGGAAAATCCAAATAAATAGTTAGACTTCCCTCCTTCCCAGATGGCTGGACAAGTACTCCTGGTAAGTATATTTTGTAGAAAAAAATCAGTCCACAGAAGCATGGGCCTTAGAAACAACAGAAACAAGTTACAGATGAGCATATAGGTGAGACGTCATCAGGAAGGGAATATTCGGTAAGAGGCTATATATTGGAAGTGCTATCTCCTGGGTCCTGGGCAGGCTGATGGACAGGCTCATATTTCTCTAGCTCTTCAAAGGAGGGTTGTCTTCTGGGAAACTAACTGTGGGGAAAAGACATTGGAAACTCCCCATAAGTTATCTGTGTCCCCCCCCCAGTCAACTATATAGTTCAGTTTATAGGTTTCCCAGTGGATAGCTGAGGGTCGCCACATATTTGAAGGTCATCTCTAACATTTGAAGGGAACAAAAGAAATGTCAGAAAAGGAGGCTCAGAAGAAACAGAAGAAAAAACAGGGAGAAAGAAAACTCTGGTATTGTCATGATAATCTTTAAGACAGTACAGAAGATATTGCATCATGAAATTGGACCTGGAAATTAAAAGTATGACAGCAGAAATGAAACATTTAGTGAAGAGTAGGAAAGTTGATGAGAGTGGAAAGTAGAGACAGAAAATATGGGAGAAAGAGGAAGAATCAAGGATCCTGTTAGGATATCCAAAGCCAGTTTGATAGAGATTTTTAAAAAAAATTTATGTATGCATACAAGAGCTGTGGGGTGTAAGCCAAAGGTGTGTGTGTGGGCGGAGGGGTAGTGGTAGAGGATTACCCAGAGACAGAGTGGAGAGCAGAACATGCAGATCTACTGAAATACACTGCTGAAGGCAGCAGCGGGTGAGATAGGCGAGGTCTGCCACACCATGTGGGGCAGCTCTCTGGTTGGGGATAGAATTTGTGCTACAATGGCTGGTGACTTTTGATAGTGCTGAGTCTTAACCCTTTGAACCACGAGGGAAGCCCTTGATAAGAGTCTTAAAAAGAAGACAAAGAACATGCAAGGGAGAAAATTAAAGAAAAATGATATGAATACGTTTCCAAAATTAAAGGACATCGTTTCTGATAGAAAGGGGACATTGAGTACCTAGCATGGTGATGAAAAAAGGCCTTTTCCAAAAGAGTCCTGATAAAGTCTGTGAATAAGAATTTTTTACTACATGTTTTCATAGAGGAAATGGAGTAGCCCCTTCCAAGTGTGGGGGAAAGCAATCTCCAATCTGGAACCCTGCAACTGACCAAACTGCTAAGCAAATGCAAAGGTAGAATAAGGATACTTTCAGAGAAGAATGCAAAGGCAAAAAAAACCCAAAAAACAAAAAACTGGCCTTTTATGTGCATGGTCTTGGGTAATTCCTTGAGACATGTCTCATAAAGATAAGAGAATAAGCCAAAAATTGTTTGAGAACTAGGGGAAAGCAAAGGAGGTTCCCTGATGGAAGGTAAAGAGATATTCCAGACCTGCTTATCACCTGTGTGAGGCCTGGAGGACAGCCCTTTTCAGATCTGACAGGAGGACAGAGAGACCAGGAGAGATGGAAATTAGACAATGAATTAGTGAGAGCATGTGATACTGAGATTTGTAAGAAATGTGTGTGTGTGTGTGTGTATGTGTGTGTATTTGATCATTCAGATGACCAGATATATTTCTTCTCATATGTGCTTGGCCTTAATCTATGAGTGAAGGCAACATTTGGAAATACCTGAGGATGGGGTTGGTTGCCAGGGAGATGAAGAAGTATTGAAGGTGGAGCTTCCAGCCCCACCACCAGAACTTCCAGACCTGCAGGAAGGAGAGAGGAGCTTGAGGGTGTGTTTAGGTATCAGTAGCAAATGAGTGAGTCATACCCATGGAATGAAGCCTCCATAAAAATCCAAGAGGATAGGGCTCCAGAGAGCTTCTGGGTTGTGAGGATGTGGGGGAGAATGTTGTGCCTGGAGAGTTTGTGGGTGCTCCATGCTTCTCTCCCCCATACCTTGTCCATGACTCTTTTCCATCTGACTTTAGACTCATAGCCTTAATATCATTTGTAATAAATTGGTCATCTTCTGATTAAAGGGCTTCCTGAATTTTGTGAGCTGTTTTAGAAATTAATCAAACCCAAGAAAGGTCTCCAGGAATCTCTGATTTAGAGCCAATTGGTGGAAGCACAGATACTAATCTGGGTTTGTGGCTGGTACCTGCAATCTGAGAATGTGGTAGGAACCTCCACTCTGTAGTTGGCTGGACAAAAGCACAGGTCAGGTCCTGGGGCTTGCTCCTGGCATCTGTTGTTGAGGGTGGTTTTGAGAAACTGAGCCCTTAACCTGTGGAATCTGATGCTATCTGTGTAGAGAGTGTCAGAATTGAGTAGTATTTTCAGAATTGACTGTTGCAGGGAAACTTCCATTCACCCCTTTAGATCCAGGAACACAAAACACAGATCACCTAAAATACTGATCTTTATGTCTTTGATGAGTTGTCTAGTTCACTATTAGCATGTGGGAGAAATTAGTGTTAGATATGTAAAAAAAAAATCAAGCAAATGAAAATTGAGATAATTATCATCAGAAAAAAACAAGATCATATGAAAAGAAATATATTTGTAGTAAACTTTTAGGTTGCATTACGTACAATATTTGATATGATGTAATGCAAATGTTGAATATTATTGTCACCAAAATTTGTGATGTAGTTAAGATAATTCTGGTAGGGGAAATATGCATAGTTGGTAAAATATGCATAGTTGCCTCAAAATAAAATTAACACGTGGGAATACAGTAAAACAAAAATTTTTTGTACAACAAAGAAAACTATTAAAAAAGTGAAAGATAATCCACTGAATGGGAGAAAAATGTGTAAACCTTTTATCTGATAAGGGGTGGATAGACAAAATTATAAGAAACTCATATAACTCAACAGCAAAAACCAGCAAACAAAACCAGCAGAACCCAAATTACCTATTGCACATATAAAGATACTGAGCATCACTAGTTATTAGGAAGTGCAAATCAAAACCACAGCGTGTCCCTCCAGCTTGTTAGCATGGCCATTATCAAGAAGACAAAAGAACAAATGTTGGCATGATGAAAAGGAACTCATGCACTTTTGGTGGGAATATAAATTGGTGCAGCCACTATAGAAAACAAGCACCTCAAGATCTTGAAAATAGAAGCTAACATTTCCACTTCTGGGAATATATCCAAAGGAAATAAAAACAGTAACTTGAAAAGATATCAGTACTCATTATTTACTTACTATTGCCAAGTCATGGAAGTAACCTGCACGTCTGTTGATGGATGAGTGAATAAAGAAAGTGGGTAAAGAAATGGAGACAAGAACATATATGTTACATATATGTTCTATAAAATATGTGTCAAAGAATGTTGTTGAGCCATAAAAAAATGAAGCCATCAATCCTCCTGTTTGTAACAATATGGATGGACCTGAAAGGCATTATGAAATGAATCAGCTAAGGCAAGGCAAGACAAAAATCTGTATATCATTGTATCCAGAACAAAGAAAAGAAACCTTATTGAGTAAGTGATCAGAGGGGAGGAGAGGGGGATAGGAGGAAGGTGTCAAAAGGTGCAAACTCCCAGTTACAAGGTAAATACGTTCTAGAGATGTATGGTACAATGTGATGATTACAGCTGATACTGCTATGTGAAGTATAAGAAAGTTAAGGGAGTAAATCCTAAGTGTTCTCATCACAAGGAGCGTTTCTTTTTCTTTTCTATTTATTATATCTTTATGAGAAAATGGGTGTTAACTGAACCTACAGAGTTTAGAACTCTGTGGTCATCATTTAACAATGTGTAAATCAGACCGTCATAATGAATAAACTCACATAGTGATGTGTGTCAATTCTTTTTCAATAAGACTGAAAAAAAAGAAGAAATAATAAACTGTTGAAATTGATGGTCTTTGCTACTGGAATTTAACAGTGGGAGGAAGGAGAGGGTAAAGGACTTTTTGATTGTCAGCTTTGTGGCAGCATTGAATTTTAAAATTATGTGCATGTATTATTTTGATAAAGGAAAGGAAATACATTTACATAAAAGTATATTTGCATGTGAAAATTTAGATATTTCACAAAATACTTTTAAAATTAATGTTTATTGGAGAAAAACTAACAAGTATGTGCTTTTAGAATATACAGCATAGGTGAAAGTTTATTAGTTTGTCATGAATCTTGAGTTTAGAACTCTATTGGTTTGATACTCAGTGCTGGGAGTTGTGAGAATAGTTTTGTTATTTACACATCTAGTATCTCTTTTATTCATTAGTGTTTATTAAGCCTTAGAAAAAGATGCCAGAAATTTTGTAGTTCAAACTGTCCTTCCTTCAGAAAATTCCAGTTATTATGAAATAGGCAAGTTGAATCTTCTGGCTTTAATGATTGGTGTTGATTCTCATTTGATGAAATAATGTGAATGCTCTGTTTATTTGAAACATTAAATATTCATATTTATAATATTCAAGATAATGGCCTACTTTCAGTTTTGACCACATCCAGGCTTTCAGCCTCACAGTATGACTGATGTGTTTATCACACATGCAGACTTCTTGGAAAATGGCTGAAACAGTAAAATCTTAGCTCTCCCCTCCCATCAGTCCCCATGGGCGCATACTCCTGACCCTCAGGGGTAAGCAGTGGTCATCTTGTCCTGCTTGCCCTTTCTGTACGTTTTGTTCTTCCCTTACTTAGTAGCCAGAATGCATTTTAGACATCAGTGTTCTTTCTTTTTCCAAGGAATTTAAAATTATTATTCTTGATATTAAGTGCAGCTCCCTAGGCTATACTGTTCTTTGTTATGCTGAGGCACCTAAGTGCAGTTCTGAGTTCAAATGGCCAGGTGTGGACCATAAGTAAGAAGTAAGGGATTTTACTTCTGACCCTCACTTGGGTTAATGTTACAATAAGACTCAAAAAAATCCAGCAAGTTATGAGCAGATTTTCACTGAAATGTGCTTTTTTTATGGCATTACCCTTTGACATCTTGTCTAACATATTTTTTTTTTTTTAGCTAGTAAAATTCTGGAGATCTTTTTGAATCTGTTGTTTTCTTGGGTTTAAAAATACCAGGAGAGTCTACTTGGAGTAGCTGGTGTGTTCTCAGAAAACAGTTTTGGAAAATCACTGTCAGATATTTGTCAGGGAGAGGCTTCTGATGACTCAGCCACTGTCAGCTCCTCTGGGAAGAATGCTCTGGCAGTTAGCCCACTTTGTGAAGCCACAGCAGAACCTGCACCCTGGACCTGTGTGATGCTGATCCTGGACTTCAGTGATCCCTGGGAGACCTCAGCTTGGTCAGTTGAAGTTCTTTGCAAAGAACAGTGGGTTTATTTTTTCAGTTTGGATAGAGATCATGACAACTTTTCTGATACTAGTTTATTAGCAATTTATCAGGACTGTATAAGTAATTACATGATGAACAAGGGGCCAAGAAACATGGTAACTCTGGCCAATCCCTTTTAAAAAACAGCCTGATTCTGACCAGTAGTGATTAATTGCACCATTCATTAAGTACAGCATTGTCTTTGTTGAGGAAGGAGGGTCTCAGTCACCCTAGATTGAATTAAAGTGGGGATTTGTCACTTTGGATAGGCTAAACAAAACACCTATTTAAAATCTTCGTTGAATCCAACTCAGTGGTTTTAGTATGTCATTAATTTTAAGTAGTAAAATATATGTAACAAGTTATCTAATTATTTTAAATTTTTAAATTAAAATTAAATGTATTTTTAATTAAAAATAAAGCTAAAAATTTTTAAATATGTAAAATCTTAACTATAACCATTTTAAAAGTATATAGTTGTTCACTTTGTTATTTTTTAAAATTTTATGGAGGTAACAATGGTTTACAGTGTTGTATATGGTTTGGGGGTATTGGTTTACTACTCTTTATATATATAACACCACACATAGCAGCAAAACAGCCATAATCCTTCACCATAGTCCACTGGGCCCCCTCTGTCTTCCCCCCAACCCCATCTTCCTAGTATGATAGTCAGATTTCTAGGGTTTGTTTTAGTTTTGATATTCTGTTCCTTTGTTTGGTTTCTTTATATTTCACATATGAGTAAAATCACCCAATATTTGTCTCTTTCCCTCTGACTTATTTTGCATAGCATAACCTCCTACAGTTCCAATCATGTTGTCACAAATGACAACATAGATGAATATATATTTATTAAACTTATTTATTTTTTTACATCACTGTTCATTTTAGTCCCCTCAGTTCTTCCACCACCACAGTACCTGCGATCCATCACCATAGTCCTTTGTGTTCTTCCCTTCCCTGAAGATTTCATATTTTTTAATAGCTGAGTGGTATTCCAGTATCTATCACCAGGAGCTTAGGTTGCTTCTATAACTTGGCTGCTGTAAACAATGCTATACTGAACATAGAGTGCACAGGTTGTGTCTAATTCGTGTTTCTGCATCCTTAGGGTGGATATTTAGGAATGGGATTGTTAGATCTTATGGGTAGATCTATGTTTAATATTTTGGGAAACCTCCATATTATTTTCCATAAGAACTGGACTAGTCTAATTCCCACTAACAGTGTATTAGTTCTTTCTCAGTATCTTCTCCAACATTCGTTATACAGTTAGTTGTTCACTTAAGGTCAGTGAAGTATTTTTAAATGCACTGATAGATTTTATAGATAAATATCAGTGAATATAGAAATTGGATTAAAGTACTAAGTATTCTACTCTACTGAATTTATCTCTATACCTATTTGGGTAATTGTATTACATATGTAAAATATTGAGCCTTGTATTATTTCCTTGCAAAATTTTTACTTTAAGCCCTTTTTTATTTTTATAGTTGGTACTCCATTTCCTTGCAGGGGTACCTTAACCCCTGTGTTAAATGAAGAGAGAAATACTGACTTGAGCCAATACTATGGCAAATATATGGCTTGAATTTTTGTGGATTTTCTAAATCTTAACTGTGTGCTTTGCTTACTTGCCTTTTGTGTTTTGTTCTGTTGTTTTAGAAAAATGGTATTGCTGTATTTGTTTATCACCAGAATCTTTTATCTTCGACTTCCTAAAAGCTAGGAGGAAGTCTGTTGTGTTTTAGTTTGGTAATCTGACTCATTTAGTTCTTTATAGTTTTTTTTTTTAATCTATTTTTTTACTACTTATCTCTTTAAAATATTCGTTTCATTCATGCAGAAACATCTATTGAGTATTCATTAGGTTTGAAGTCCTGAACCAGGCGTTGGGAAAGAATAACAAAAGATAGAGTTCTTGCTGCTAGCCAACTCAGCTTCCAGTAACTCAAATGGCAAAATCAATGATGGCATGTTATCTTTTCTCAGCTTTAGTTATTGTAAAAGAAAAAAAGTCATGGGCAAAGGGCTGCTTACTAGGGTATGTGGGAGAGTATTCTCACAATTTCATTTTCCACAGGAGGAAATCTATGAACCTAAATATGCCTTTTCTATTCAAGTCTTTAAGGATTTCACTCATTTTCTCTCTGCTTGACCAAGAGGATATCCTATATCCTGCTGTAGCTGCAAATATGTCAAGTGTGAAGGCCATTTAACTGCTATGAACAGGTTCCCTCATGCCAGGTAAGATGCAGTCTGGGTCAGGGAAGTCCAGAAATGTGACTCTGACAGTTTCATTGGAGAATAATGTGTTTCTGGCCTCTGTGATTATTTGGGAGCGCTGAGCTCAGTGCTCCTTCCTGAGGGGAGCAGGGATGGGGCGGAGTATGGGGGCAGGTAGCTGGTGTGGTTTCCTCCTCCCCCTAGAGGCTGGTCATTGAAAATACAAAGTGTCTGAAATAATGGCATTTTTTTCTTCCATTGGTCTCCCCTTTTGTTTTGAAAGGAAAGAGGCCTGAAATCTCTTCTATGAACTGTCTTCTCCTTTGTTATCATCTTAGTGGATTTTCCTCATTTCTTAGCTATAAGCCTCTGCTTGGAAGAGGAGCTTGTATTTGCATAGTTTTCCAGCAAGGTAGTTGAAAGTCAGACCTACTGTGTAATCAAAACTATATGCAAGTCTTGTTTAACAGTTAGCTGCTAGTAGTTTATTGATTTACCCCTGGCATTCACCCAGCGTTGCTAGGGGACCCAATTCCATATTTCCCTAGAAATAGAATGAAATATTTGGATAACCCAGTTTCAGGACCTTCCTTGAAATGATAACATCAGAATGGTTAAAAAGAAGAACAATATAAGCCTACTTTTCCTTAATACACATTACTTGGAAAAGAAAAAAAATGTCAATAAGCAGGTGTGTTTTTATTTGGGGTTAGCTTTAGGTTAGCTTTATGTATTTCTAAAGTCACAATAAACAGCTTTTTTTCCTTCAGCGTTTTCAGGAAACTCTAATTTTTGGACAAAAACATTAAAAATTTCATATTTTAAAATTTTAGTTTTTATCTTCCTTGTGATTATTATTTCATGATAAAGGCTACTCAGTGATGATTTATTCCCAATATCTTTTAATTTCCTTTAAAAGAATGGAGATGAAGTCTATTAAATTACATTTTTCTTAAAATTGAACTAGAGAATCAAAATCTTAGTTTCTGTGGTGGTAGCACATATTCCAGCTATCTGCCCTGCTTTACTTTGTTGCCTCTGGCAAAGAGCAGATTTAATATTCAGACTCATCAAAATCTGTGGTTTGACAGCCACGTCTTTGTGGTCACCAAGCTATTCTTTTCCCACAAAGTAAATAGCAGACAACCTATAAAAAGTTACACTAGGGTCTTCATAATAGAAAATGCATTACATCGACAGCATCAGATTATAATGTGTATCATGAATCTTACAAGCCTACTGTTTTTTAATTACAATTCAGTCATCACCTGGGTTACATTTTGCATATGCATGTGGTTGTTTCTGAAATCCTTGGGCATGACATCATGTAATTTCAACTGATACTTAGTGCCAACAGTTTAGACTAGATCATGCTGTCTTCTTGTTGCTGGGTGAGTATACCTGGGGGTGAATATAATTGACCTAGCTCATCGTTCTCTGATATTGAAATATGGAAACCAACTTGGATTTGTCAGGAAACACAATTGTAATTGAGGGAAGGAATCCATAAAGTGCTTACCATGTTACTTTTATAAAATTAACCCAATGGTTTTATAGCATTTAGGCAACAAAAACCATTTAGAAATTGTTTTCTATTTTGGTTTTGCTTTGAATATCAACTATTCTTAAAAATCAAATGACTCAAGAAGCCTAGGTAGGTAAATGATTAAAAATGATGAAGTGGCCGGCAGAGTGGTTCCTTGCTTGCCCTCGTGCTAAAAGACAAGTGTGTCTTGCTCCTCCACACAGGTTCTTAAAACGCCCCCAATACAATTGAATCATCATCTCTTGTCTCTACAGCTCTGTTTGGATTTCACAGGGTGTCATTCAGGAGGTTGAGATGAGGGAGAGTAGCTGGAATTTGTGGAGGAAAGGAGAAAATAGATCTAGAGTTCTGGTGCTGGGAAGGCTGTCAAAGGAACATGCTGCCTAGCCTGTTGTTTAAAATATTTGATGATGCCTTTGCCACTAACACAGCTGTAATCTTCTGTGAAATGTACATTCTTCCCTTCTTGTTGTGGCTTAAGTGAGACAGCTTGGTTTGAGTGACAGTATTTTCTTGATAAGGAATTGAAATGCCTTTCCTTTGACTTTACCTAATAGATTTCAGGTGTGTGTGTGTGTGTGTGCGTGTGCGTGTGCGTGTGTGTGTGTGTGTGTGTGGAGAGAGAGAGAGACATGCATACCCAGGTGTGCACACACATTTCCTTGTACTTTCTTTATTTTTTTATTTCCTGGATCTTTGGAATGAAATTCTTGTCAAAACCAAAGGCTTCCTAGAAGAAAACAATTGCTTGTCATTTAGCCACTCTTCCCTCCCCCCACTCCCCATTAAAAACTGGGCAATATCCTTGGATAGGAAATATTTTCCATAATAAAATGTACTCATGCCAAATTTTCCTCTTCTTTTGTATAAACATATCTTCTCTCCATTTCTCTGTTTGTTGATAACTGAAGACATGTTCTGTCAAATGCTATAAGACTCAAACGAGAATTGCCAAATGCTATGTTCCCCATGAGCTGAAAGAGACTTCATTTTAAGGCAGTCTTCATTGTTTTAAGGGATGGAAACACTCAAGAATTATATTCATTTTCAATTACAGAATATAGTTTAAAAAAATAAATATTAAGAAACTATAGGAACTAAACTTAACAATAGTCCAAATTCATTATTAGTCTCCTACCCAGGGAAAATCTGTACAGTTTTGCCATAAAGAGGCATTGTGGAGATAATAATGAGTAAAACGCAGTTCCTTCTTCAAATGACTGACAATCTGGGGAGAGGGTGGGGTCAACAGGCAACTACGGCGCGATGTGAGGGGTGCGATTTCAGATGAACCCATGAGTGGGGCATCTGACTTGGGGGTCACACAAGTCTTCCTAGAAAGTGGCATCTAAGCCCAAGCTGAAGGATGCATGGGACTACTCAAGCAAGGGAGTTGGCAGGAAGGACTCACCTGGCAAAGGGGACAGGACAAGCTCTGTAGGTGAGGAAAAAGTGTGACATGTTGAGAAATAAACATCAACCACAACAGCATAGTCTAGGAAGGAAGGGCTGACAGTTGAGAAAGGATTGCTGGGTGAAGATCAGCTCACAAAGGACCTGACCTGAAGTGTTAAGAGATTAGAGAATGCTCATTTTGGTGCTTTCCCTTCCAGTTTCTTACTTAATTGCTCAGTGGCCTCTCTTTAGTTGTAATCGCAGTATAATGATTTATTTGATAACAATAAATGCCAGAAACTTTGAACTCAAATTTGCCAACTTTGCATCTGCACAGTGAGCCATTGTGGCAGGACTTCGGTGGGGTGGGGGTGAAAGACCTACTTTATCATCTCAACAGGTGACATGACAGCATAAACGTGTGCTTACCACACAGCCATTTTAGCACTCATTTGAAGGGCCTATAGAATAATTCGACAGATGGAAGAACCAAAATTATCTAGATAAGATATAGTATTTCTAATTGCATCTTTGGGTCATTACACTATTTTGAAGCAAAAAACAAACTTCCAAATAATAACCAGATAATCTGCTGAAGAGGGGTAGAAGGGACATCTGAGGGATCACTGTCACCAGTGACTAATTTTTCTACTATCAGTTGTTTCCATATTTTTCTCAAAGATAAATATTGCTGTTTTGCATGTCACTATGCATATTCCCACTGGTCTGGATAGTGCAGTAATTAGTGGGACTACCACTTCCTTTAATCTGGGAACATATTTATCAGGACCTCTTGGTTGCATTATAGTCATGATTTATAGACACCTGAGTCAAAATTCCTTCCCTTTCTCCCTTCCTTCCAGTCTAAAAGTGCACATTCAATAGCTTCTTAATACATCCTTCAAGTCCTCTAATATGTTCTCTAATCATTGAAACCATTTATTTAGACCTTTGAAGTCTTATATCATCTTTTTATAGTTTTCAGCACATAGGTCATATATTATTAGATTTACACCTATTTAAATTTTCTGGGTGATTGTAAATGATATTGTATTTTAGTTTTGTCCAATGTTAATTGATGAGATGGAGAAATAAATAGACTTTTGCAATTTTTACATAGACCGTCAAGTCACCTGCAACATGGTCAGTTTTCTTTCATGTTGACTTGTCTTTTCTTGACCATTATATTAACTTGAACATCCAGTACTAGATCTAATAAAAGTTGTAAAAATAGATATCCTTGCATTGTTCCTAATTTGGTATTTCAACATCAAGTATACAAATCACAGGCTTTTGGTAGATGCTTTTTAGCAAGTTGAGGAAGTATCTTCTATTTTTTGTTTTCTGAGAATATGAATGGATGTTGACTTTTGTCAAATACATTTTAGCGGAAAAAGTACCATTGATACAATTGATAAGATCATGTGATTTTTCTTCAATAATCTGTTAATATGATGGATTATATTAAATTAATTGCATGGGCTCAATTTGCCATCTTGCAAATGGAATCACGTTTAAGCTTTCAAATTTCCAGAAATTGAATCAAAAACACTTCTCTGTTGTTAGTCTGAGTCTATTAATCATTGTTTAAATGACTGTAAATGTTTAAAATGTTATTGTTGTTATTATTATTAATGGACATTTAATTAAATGGTGATTTTGAAAATGAGTATATGCTTTCTCCAAGCCAACTAATCAGGAGATTTTAGTTGATGAATCACCCATTTCAAAGAGTCTTTTTAAATAGTACTCAACCTTTACCCCATTTTTTACTGCTGTCTTTGGTATAGAAGTTGTAAATTACTAAGTTATCTTAGGCCATCAGTTTTGGAAATAGTTTAAGCAGCAACTTGGGTGATGAATTCTTCTTTGAAGTGCTGAGAGAACACCCTTAAAAATTTTCAGGCCTTTAGAGAGCTGGCTCTCAAGCTTCCCTCAATTACTCTATAAAATTAAACATGGGAGAGAATGTTTATTATTTATTTTATGATGTCATCTGCTGTGATGAATAGGCTCAGAGTTGGTGATTTGGAAATAGTTTTTAAATTATATAATGTATTAGAAATCTATCCTTAACACATTTTCCCCTTACCACAGCTGGTTTTGAGCCTTAAGCCTTTGCTCATCTTTCTAAACACTCTTCTGCTTCCCACTGCTGTGCACCCCCCTACTTTAACTCACCCCAGTTTCCTGGGCATGTCAGCCATCAACATATTTTAGCAGCTTTCTGGAATTTTCAGCTTCTTCTGGGAGGAAATATTGTGAAGTGCAATGGATAGACACAATATATATTGTTATAATCACCCAAACTGTTTGGATTACAAACTCCCCAGGTGGCTTGAAGAGTAAAAAAAATATTGCCCATGCAAGATTAGTCCTAATAAACTGTCTGTTATTCCTATTTGATTTCTTACAGGCATTTTTTTATGCCTCTTTAAACTGTCATTCCAGATGCATTTTAGATATGTGTGTGAGAGTTTAGGTCACTTGGGGCTTTTCCATTTCTGATTCAATTTTCTATTCCTCTGCCTTTGATTCTTCCAAGAAATAGTTCTTGGTGGATTTCATTTAATCTTCTCCAGCCCCTGACTTGATGGCTTGTGCAGGGTCTTGATTGGTATGTTTTCCCACTTACACACCACCGTCTATAGCAATGAGAAGAGATCAGCACTTGATTCTTGGAATTTGCTTCTTTATTATATAACCATTCTTTTGCAGCTGAATATTACATCCAACTATGAGCTTGCTAATATGAAATGTGGTTTCCTTCCAAACTTTATTCTGTTTTTCACACATCACTGAATAAGATATATTTTCATTATTATGTTTATTTTAAATTTAGATCTCAGAAAGGGAAGGAGACCAAATGCTGATTCTCAGCACCTCAGAACATTTAATTTGCTGAATGGCAAGGGGAGATTTGCCAGAAAATTTTGAGGGACCATATAATATGGCCATTAATACTAAAGATTCTTACCTCCCTGTCCTTCCCGCCCCCCCCATGATTTGAATATCTTATCTTTATATTTTTAAGAAATTCTATTTAAGTTTTGTTTTTCGTGTATCTAATTTTCCCCTCTCCACTTAGAGAGCTTATTCCTTGGCTGAAAGGATCTTTTAAGTTTTTCTTTTATGCCCCCAGCAAGAAGCATTAGAAATCTATTGTGAGGTGCTCCATAATGTGGAGCTGAGTTCCTCTCTGTTTCCTGTTACTGATGTACAAAATAGGCAAGACTTGGTCCCTGCTCTCAGGGGGCTTACAATCTGCTGGAAGGATGGAAAGTACATCCAAGTATATGGTCTGAGACAGAATATGGTATGAGCCTTGAAAAAATGAAATTGAAGTGTTTAAGAACTAAGCAGGATAGAATAAATAGCAGGAAAGAAATCTTCAGGAACAACTTGACATTTAAGAGAAGTCTTGAAGAAGGAGTAGGATTTGGAAAGGTATACATTTAAAGTAGTGAATGAAAAAGAAGACTGTTTAGAGAAACATTAGCAATGTGAACAAAGGTAAAGCTGTAGGAAAGTGCTGGGAATGATTGACAAAACAACTTTTTTTTTTAAAAAAAGTTAATTTTAAAACAATTTGGAAAATTTTTTTTTTTTGCCATCTCAATTGTAATCCCTGCGGGTTTCCCATCACCAAGTCACCCGTGTACCATCACCATAATCCCGTGCACTTCCCTCCCCACCCCACCCCCCCGTTTTTGGTCCCATTCCCCACTCCACCCCCGCAAAATGTCTCTGGTATATGGCTGTTCATTATTTTTGTTATTTTCTCGCCTGGTCCATTATACTCCTGCTATGAGTGAAACCATCCGGTATTTTTCTTTCTCTTTCTGGCTTATCTCACTAAGCATGATCTTTTCCAGCTCCATCCAAGTTGCTGCAAAAGACATGTGTTTCTCTTTTTTGGTTGCTGAGTAATATTCCATTGTATATATGTACCACATCTTTCTAATCCAGTCATTTACTTTTGGGCATTTGGGCTGCTTCTATGTTTTTCCAATTGTAAATAAAGCAGCAATAAACATGGGGGTACAAGTATCTTTTTCAATCAATGTTTTTGTGTCTTTTGGGTAGATACCTAGGAGTGGGATTGCTGGGTCGTAGGGAAGCTCCATGTTTAGCAGTTTGAGGAACCTCCAAACAGTTTTCCATAGTGGTTGTACTAGTTTGCATTCCCACCAGCAATGCAGGAGAGTTCCTTTTTCTCCACATCCTTGCCAACATTTGTTGTTGCTAGTTGTTTGAAGATGTGCCATTCTCAGTGGGGTGAAGTGGTATCTCATTGTGGTTTTAATTTGCATCTCCCTTATTACGAGTGATGTTGAACATTTTTTCATATGCTTGTTGGCCATCTGCATTTTCCTCTTTGGAGAAGTATCTTTTTTGCTCTTCTGCCCATTTTTTGATGGGGTTGCAAAACAACTTTTTTTGAGATACTTTATTAACTAGTGTTTTCTGTAAGCATTTTTGTTGAAAGACTCTTATCATGCCGCTTTTATAAATCATGCTTTTTGTTTTTTCTGACTAACATATTTTTAATTGAGATATATGGGTTATATAACACGTATATGTTTTAAGTGAATGTATATACAAGCTGAGACCTCCTCAAATGTCTATGCCCTTCACCAAGACACCAATACTTCTCTACCACTTTCCGTGGGGCATCCCCACCCCTGGTAGACAACACCTTGTTTTCTAGTTCAAGCCCTGTACCCAGGGCTACATAGTTCTAAAGTGATCCATGTACATGATGCATAGCTTTCAATGCCATCTCTGCCAAGAAGCCAAACAGCCTGAACTTGGGCATCTCTGGAAACAGAGCTTACTCCCTTTTTAGGCATCTCTGCCATCTGGGTGTCTGTACTGCAGGACCCTGGAGGGAGGCGAAGCTGGAATAGAGGGACAGGCCCAAATGAGAGACACTTTGAAGGGCAGCATGAAGTCTCCATGCATGTTTATCTTTTCAAATCAATGATTGGAGCTTCAGGCATGGAGAGATGGCTGAGGGGTAGAAGAGAGAAGACGTGTGCAAAAGGCTTTTACGTATAACATCATGTTATGTGTAACATGGATAATTGTTTGAAAATACAAACCAACATGTTCTTGTTCCTGTACCTCTAATTGTTCCTCATTCATGTGTGACTTTCCATCTGTTGAAACAGGGGTCTTTGTTGTTTCTGGATGAGGGTGGGTACAGCCTGCATAAAGCAGCCATGTCTGGGCTGCCAGGATCAAAACAAGAGTTTGCTTAAGGTCCTAGTGAGAAAATAATCTGAAAGCAAGCATGCTCCAGTATTTCCAAAAGCTGGGCTGTGTCGAGAGGGAGAAAGAAGCAACACACAACATCAAAGGAGCTGCGCCTTCCTACCAGCCAAGCTGACGGTCGAAGTGGACAGTTTATAGTAAACCAGACTGTCCATGTGGGATGTAGTGTCAGGACTGTTTTCCTTAGAATAGAAGGCAGCAGGCAGGAGAAAGAGAGATTGCAAAAAGACAGACTTTGTTCCTTTTCAGGGACCTGAGTTTCTAGAGAGAAGGGAAGAGGTAAGTGGGAGAAACCTTGGAGCCCTATTTCTGGGAAAGGGGTTGAGCTCTGGACTGGACAGTAACTGATCGATTAATATTTTCATCTGGCCAAAAAGTATCTCTGGATTGGCCCTCCCTGGTGGCGCAGCGGATTAAAGCACAACATTGAGAAGCTGAAGCCACTTCCCATGAATTCAATTCCCGCCTGCCCCGGAGGTGACCACATGGTGTGGCAGACCTCTCCTGACCTGCCCACTGCTCCCCTCAGCAGTGTACTCCGTCGATCTGCCTGTTCTGCTCCCTACTCTGTCTCTGGTGAGGCCTCTCGCCGCCCCTGAGCCTCTGGCCGGCCTGTACCCCAGTTCTGTATGTATAAATAAATAAATCTTTAAAAAAAAAAAAAGAAAAAAGTATCTCTGGATTGCAGGAAGTCCAAACCAAGGATATATCCAAAACCCAAACCAAGGGTAGACGGTGGACTTTCAGGCGGACTTGGGCCAGAGAGCCAAGTTGAATTCACTTGTAGAAAATAAAATTTTTTCTTCCAAAGTGGTTGTTGACATGGAATTTCACTTGGCTACACTCTGAAGAGATGAGCGTTTCAGGCCCACAGCAGCCTGGAGGTGGGGAAGGCTTGCTTCATTTCACACTTGAAAAACTCAGATCCAGAGAAGGCCAGAGGTTTGCCAAGGTTATTTAGTTCATAAGCAGTGGTGGGAAGGGGATGAAGAGACACTGCTGAAGCATCAATTTTGATGGAAAACAAATTGAATTTGTTCTCATCTAACATTAGAATTTTCCCAAATAAAGAAACTGAAATAACCTGAGCCTTTCATCAGTCTTTCTAGTTAGGGCTGAGCTGGACTCTCTGGAGTTTCTTCCCCAGTCCAGGCTACTCATATGATGGACTGGACACAATTAGTATTGATTCCATCTGATATACATCCTTTCTTAATTATGTGCAGAGATGAGTGAACATTCTGGCAGGCCCAGCAATCAATCAGTTAATTTACATTCATCTAGAAAGCTTGTACTGAGGGGATTATAAGTTTTTCCCTCTCTAAAATTAAGGACAGAAGATACCTGTTCCTTCAGCTGCCTGTAACAAAGATTTAGTAAATAATCATGTCTTTGAAGACTTTCAAATGCCCTGAAGTTAGCTGAGGTTTTCAATTGATGATGGTCCTGTTTTCATGAAGTAGGAAATGAAGACTGCTGCTAATATCACTTATTTGGGTTCCTGGAACTCAGAGCACTGCTTAAGTTCCAGGCTTAAACTTGGGCCCAGGCCGGCTAAATCTCATGCAGTGCGCTCATGTGGAAAGTGGTCAAAACGTGGGTTCTGCTGTGTTGAAGCAGCAGCTTCACGGGTGCCAGATTGCAGTGAGATTGTGTGTTGAGCAAGGTTGTTCCTGTCATTCATTTCATGGGACTCTTCACCAGTCCCTTTCCATTATGCTGTCTTGAGGTCAGATTAAAGTCTTACAAATGGGGACCGTCGCTTTTTGCTCGTTGGCTATTGATTTCACAATTTTTTGGAAGCAAGAATTTTAGCGTGTGAATCATAGTCAAGTGTATCTCATGATGAAAATTTATAAAAATGCAAAGTTTATTACTTGCCTATATTATAAAGAAAAGAGTTGCAAATTTTATGAAATTACATATGTAAATTATGTCTACTGGTCTATAGAGATAGGGCTTAGTGTGTAAGTACCTATCTTAAATATCATCTTTTCAGTCATCCCTGTTCTTTTGGTTTGCTTTGTTTTTTGATTAACATGCTTGGGTTCTAGCTTTTTATAGGTTTCCGCTACGCGGTCTTTAAAAACAGTAGCTATATGTGCCACATATAGCTGTCCACGCGTCACCATACGTTTGACCTCTTTTACCCATCACTTCTCTTCTTGATAGGGAGGGAAGGTTGCAGTGATGTTCTGTAAAATGTTTTTTAGAGAGAAGTCCTGAAGTTGTATGAAGCAAGAGGAGATAGGTCCTCCTCTTGACTTATCTCTCACACACTTGCCCCTGCTGTGAGCTGAGACTGATCCTCTTCAGCACTTCACCACTTGCTGGACATTAGGGGGTTGTCCCATCCCACCTTTCAATTATTGCATGTTCTCCCTCATAGCTAACCTTCTTGAAAAAGTTTTCCTACATTCCTTGTCTCAATTTCCTTCCCACTCTTTAATCCTCTCTAACATGTCATTCACACCTATTCATCCAATAAAGAGGTTTTCATTAAGTTACCGATAATCCCATAATGTTCAATATTGTGGAATTTCTTCAGATCTCAGTTTACTTGCTGTCTTAGTGGTATCTGATGTTGTCTATTGCAGCCTTCTTAAAAGGATACTATTAAAAAATTCAGACATGCATTTCATTAAGCATATGACAACCTCATATACTCACCACTCAGTCTATGACATAAAATCCTCACAACATTGACACCTGTTTCCGTATGGAACTTCCAAAGGATCTGTATCCATCCCCACTCACATTATGCTTCTCCCCTCACAAAGGTAAGAGCTATCCTGATGTTGGTGTGTGTGTGTGGGGGGGATCTTACTCGCTCTGTTTATGTCCACATCTCAGCTCTGTCAGTTCCTGCTAGACAAAGACCATCAGGAATGCTGGTTTTGAACCTCCTGGGCTTTTTACTAATGATGGTGAGAGAGAAGGCATGACATGGAGAAACATCAGCAGGTGTTAGGAAGAATCTATTATGTGAATTTGTGGTTCACATGCATGATTTGCAGGAGGGGCTAAGGAAGGGGAGATTTGCTCTACCTTGGGTACCATCAGAAAATAATTAATTCTCTAACTGTGCATCCCAACACATTTTTTGTTGTTTCATGTTCAGATTTGAATGTTGGACCCATTTGGATTTTTTTTAAGATTTATTTATTTATGCATATAAAAACTGGGGTACAGGCCAGAGGTACAGGGGATGAGAGGATTAACCAGAGACAGAGTGGGGAGCAGAACAGGCAGATTGACTGAAATACACTGCTGAGGGGAGCAACGGCAAGACAGGAGAGGTCTGCTGTGCCATGTGGGTCAGCTCCCTGGCCAGGGTTTGAACTTGTGCTGCAGGGATTGTGGATAGTTTCAAATCACTTTAACACCTTGTGCCACTAGGGAGCCCATTCAACACATTTTATCTGTTGGTTAGAAAGGGGGGTGTTTGGCATTTCGTGGGTGATACCTTTACTTTGTTTTTCTCTGATTAGACAAAACTTGAAAAGGTCTTTTTCTTTTTTTGATAGAAAGAAACCATCTGGTCATGGTCTCAGAGCACCTTTCTTGGTGCTAGGACACCTTGAGATGGTTTATTCTCCTGTCCAGAGAACAGGAGATGACCCGGCCTTGCTGGGAGCATCGCAGCAGCTTCTGAAGGTCAGAGGCTACTTGCTTGCTTTTTTTTTCTTTCTCTGTTTTGAAAAAATTGACAAACTGCTTTCAGGCAGATGGAAACCAGAATATCAGCTTTGTTGCAAGGGTACTTTGGAGAATATGGTTTTAGTGATGTGGTGAAAATGGGCTTTCTACTATTGCACCTAAAACAGTCTCGGACAGCCTCAGGCATGCTTAGGCTGAGCCTGCTCAGGGCCTTTGCCTGCATGATCCTGACAGAAGAGTTGAACCAGGAACTCTTTGGAGGTTCTCAGCAACTTTGCAGGCTTACCTTCCTTTTCTTCCATTCGTGTTCCAGTTTCTGTGCACTCAGAGCAAGACCTTTCTCGTGACTCTCGCTGAGAGTTACCTCCAGCATCTCATGGTCAGATTGTGCTGGTGACCTTGAAGTTACATTTCAGCACTAGCCTTCCTCTGTGACATGCCTGTTCACCACATCGCCACCTGCTCTTCAACAAATAGGTTCACGTTCATAATCGCCTCCCTAAATAGAATGCTCCAGGTCCCCCACAACCTGATCTCACAGCAGTACTGCATACTGCAGCCACCCTGATCCTTTGTATGCTCTGTTTGCTTGAGGTTGCTTCATGCCTGCAACCTCTACCATTTTGTTACTTCAATTCCTTCTCCCTGTCTTTGCATTGCTGAACACTTTCTGCAAGATCTACCTGTCAATGTATAGGGAGATCTATGTTTGTATACAGAGAGACAGAGAGAGCTAATGGCTTGAACTAGACTTTTCTAGTTCACCTAATGGGCTCTCAGTACATGTTTGTTAAACTCCTTGGTGTTTCAAGACTATCTGTATTTGTTCAGGTCCGGGAATGACCAGAGCTTCGGTGATTTTCATCTTGAAAAGAATAAGACACCTCTTCGTTTTGTTTTGGTTGTATTTTATTTTTCTGTAGATATATTTCAGACAAGTAGTGTCTAGATTGAAATTTAGCATGTACACAGAGTTTATAAATCACCTGATATTTTCAGAAATGGTTTATTTTCATTTCTAATTGACTGCCAATATAGGTTAAGTAATATCTCTTATCAGTCAGAGAAACATTTTCCATTTTATCTATACTTCTTAAATTTAGCTATCACTGTCAGCTGTAGGCCTGGAAGTGATGCCTGTCTACTCTCCAGCTAAGGGAGCCCAAGTCATGGGGGTGGAGCAGGACTCCTGCCTCTCAGTCCAGCCTCCTGGATTTCTGGGCACAGGCAGGTGGGAGTTGACAGCAAGCATCTCCCTTGTGGCCACTCTGCGCTCCCAAGTTTGGCTACTGGCCCTGCGTCCAGTAGGAACTTGCCTTTGGGTCATGTACTGCAACTTTCTTCGTGAGGCTTAGCTGGCTCATCATTTTGAGCTAAACCCTCACTGAACAGCCTCTGCCAGCAGCCCATCCTGTCTCTCAGTGGACAGGAGGCTCAGAGACAGAGGCTGTCAGGGCAGGGCAGAGCAGAGCAGAGCAGAGCAGACCCCTCAGAACAAACCTGGGACAGGTAGTGTGTAGGGTGCTACTGGGTGGGGCAGAGAGGGGTCGGGAAAGCAAGTGTCAATGATCTGAGCGTGTGTGAGTTTGAACTTGAGTTCTGTGTCAACAAGGATTTGTCGTGCCTGATTATGGCCTCTTGCATTCCTTTGGAATTTCTGCAAGTTTTTAGTGCCCATCATCATGGAGATAAAAGCAGTAAGGACACTACACATTGTGAGTGTCTGACTGTGTATTCTGCAAAGCATTTTTTCATGTGTTTAAAGAAAACTGACATGCCATTTTCTTCCACTTTGCTGCTGGGATATGTGCCCTGGAAGGAGACCATGGTTTGGGGAATAAATTGGACAAAGAACACAGTCTCTGTACCGAAGGGTGAATTGTTAGAGATTAAAGATGTAATGAGGCAATGAGTTACTAAAGATGTGGCCCATTTGGTTCGGCACCATAAGGTGGTGGTTTACGGCATCTGGGAAGGTGATGACCTCCTCGTTTTCTTTCAACACTTTTTGTCTGACTCTTAAACTGAGGTTGTGGAATGTTTGACAGAGAGACCCTTCACTTTATTGTTTTTGCTTATTCAGTCATGTCATTGAGACAGCAACTTGGAAATAAATATCAGCCAAATGTAGGCAAGCGAGGGTGTTGTAAGCCTTCTACAGCTAAGGACACTTAAAAATCTTATCTCAGTATAAGCTTTTAACAGAGATAGAGAATGTTCATTAAAAACTGAGCCTTCCTTACACTCATTCCACCACAAGATAATTGCATTTGTAATCAATCTTGAGATCCATTAACTTGGTTTCAAGAGAAAAAAAAAAAAGCCAACTCTTTCTACCTCCAAGGAGCTAATATTAAAAAAATAAATAAGGAGTTTGACAAGGCCGGTTGCATTTTCACCTTGCCCTGGGTGTACGAGAAAGGCTCGAACACCAAGAGACACAATCAGACTAGGAACAAAAAAAAATCGAGCAAAAAATTAGGTGTCATCAATAAAAGTTTTTAATTTCTCTATTCACCATTTTTTTTAGATGATGATGATGAGGATGAGATACATCTTGAGTAGTAGAATTAGAGTGGGCATGGGGAAACCTTAATTAGATCTACTGCATATTTTATACCTGTGCTCATTAAGGGATTCTCCCAGGTGTCTCCATTGCTACGTAGGAAATTATATCTGCCTTGAAATGGGTAGTTCATCTGAAACTTCTCTAATCTTCCCACCAATACTCCTCTCTCTCTCCTCAAAGTACAGCAGTGTTCGGTTTACAGCACCGAGGGACACCTCCCCCTAGTTACTTTGCACCTGTCCTTCCCACTGTCATTGCTCTTGTGAGGTCAGGGCCCTCCTCCTGTCCCGCTGTGACTGCCACGGTCCCTTTCACATAGCAAGTGACATGTTCAATACCTCTGTGGTGAGTGGGTGGGGAACAATCATGTTAATTGTCACATCATGGCTGAACTTCAGAAGTTATTTTTTGTGTTCATGTCACTTGGGAACACGTGCTGTCTCCAGGTCCCCTTTCCAGTGAACCAGGGCAGGTGCAGACAGGTGTGTGTGGATTCAGAACCGCAGCAGCTGTCCTCCGTTCCTTGTAACTGGATAAAACTCTATTTTGCTCCTTTGAGACTGTGTAGTGCAGTGGTAGTAATTTTAGCAACTGTTTCAGATTGCTGTGCATAATCCAAAGGATGACATTCCATTTTACTTTTCAGGAAGAGGCATTTTATGCTCTCTGGACGAGAGCTGTTATGTATCTGCACAATGATGTGAGTCAAAGGAGGGGGTCAGGAACTGCTCTCTCCAGAGACATGAGTGAAGCCTTATTTTGGGAAGCAGCTCTTACTGTTGTTCCGAATTTCTTTTTGAGCCCCAGGAATAGCTCTGGCACCAGCAGCTGAAGTTAGAACACTGGTGTATTGAATCATATCATTTTGAGTGGCTGGAAAATTGCATTTCAAAAATATCTTGGGAGGTTCTGAGATTTCTCCCACAGTGCTGCTGTTCTTTTAATAGGGACGGATCGATCAAAACTCAGCTGAGTGTGCCCAAGGTCTAGCAGTTGGACTGGAGAAAGCACACTGGTTTCTTGCACTCTATTGCGGTGAAGTGTATTGACCTGAGGCCCAAATGGTGTTGAGGCAGTGAAAGAAAACCAGCTTGTGCACGGGAAACAAAGGCTGAAAGAAGCCAAGTAGGTCCAGCCACAAAGTGGTCTGAACCCAGAAGCTGTGTTCTGATCCTGGCGCTGTACTGATAGGTTGCACAGAGGCTTGCAATGTGCAAGCACTTTAGAGAGTCATAGCACATCCACATGAAGTGTTGTTGAGTGCGGGAGCTGGCAGAGCAGGTGTGCCTGTGCACGTGATGTGGAGAAAGCCACAGAGCACACCTTACGAGTGCTCGATCACATCTCAGTGGTGCCAGCCGTGGCAGGTTGGCACATCCCTTATCAAGCTCATCTGTCTGCTAAATCTCATGTGTGTTGACTTTCCCAATGGAGCTGCATCCCCTGAGTCACTTAGCTAAATGCTGGCCCTTGCTCTGGAGGCATACTCTCTTTCTTCCTCATTTGATTGGTCTCCATGTCACAGACATGGTGCCCATGAAAGAGTCCTTGAATGCATTTCTTGTTAGTGTTGAAGCTGCCACATCCCTTATTTAGAACACTGTGGCACAGTGGCCTTATACCTAGCCTGCCTAGTGCCCATCTTTCCCTCTCAGTCTATCGCAGTGCTGTCCATTTGCTAAAGTCCAGTTCTGATCAAGTGACTCTTTTGTTTACATTTTTAGACAGCTGGATAACCGTTGCCAAGAGGACAAATTTTAAAGTCCCTACCTTAGCACAAAGCCCTATTATACAATAATAGATTGGGTGGCTTAAACAGCAAACATCTATTTCTCATGGTTCTGGAAGATAGAACTCAGAGATGAGAGTGCTGGTGTGGTTGGGTTCCAGTGAGAGCAATCTTCTGTGCAGACCCCTTGGCTGGAAAGCCTCTCCCCAAGCCCTCTCTTGCTCTTTATACTCCACCACTGTCCCTGAACAGGCATTGTGCTCCGAGGTCTCTAGCTCCTTGCATTTCCTGTGCCATGCACATAGCTGTATTGCAAAGAAGCGGCTGGCTTTGTGAACCACAGCTTTGTCAGTTTGTTGGTGGGTGAAAGGGGCAAGTGACTAAATCTCAGCTTAAGTGTGCTTGTCTACAAAATGGTAGTAAAACGATAACAGAAGCAGATTCATAGGGGACATTAAAGAAGTGGAGGAAGATTCAAATAGAGGGGGTCACAGGTAGGAGGTGAAAGTTCACAGAAAGAATATGAACCACAGCCACAGAATAATGCAGAGAGAACATTGATTAGTATTAAACAAAAACAAATTTGGATTGAACATGCACTCTATCCTCTACCTTGTATAAACATAAGACAATACCCTCCGCAGAGAAATTTCTTGATGGAAGTAATACTTTGAAATATTTTTAGATAATAGCATAATAATCAATGAACCCTGACCAGGGCTAATGGATACCACGTTAGGGTGGGTGATCACCGGGGGTCGGGAAAGGAAGCCAAAGGCAAGGTCAGGAGCCGGAGACAAGCTCACCGAGGGCTGGGCTGGAACCAGACCCTGAAAACGATCGTTTGCCACCAACTCTGGGTTTTATTTTTGTGAAAAATTGTTAATACATTTTACATTTATGTAACACTGGGCTTCCCCTGTTAATTTTTACTGTATTGTTGATTCTATTTCTGCACTCACATAGATGGCATGGAGAGAGAAGGCTTTGCTAAGCTAGCCTCATGGGGCTTCTAAAATCACTCTGCACAATCCATGCTTTCTTTAGTCTGGTTATATAATAACCACTTTCTAAAAGAAAGCCCCTTATTTGTATGCTGATGTCTTCCTTGTAGGTGGGGAAGGATGAGGGGAACAAGAGGAGTTAGACTGTTTATTTTGTCTTCACCAAAAGTAGCAGTTTCCTTCTTCACCTTTTTTCTTTTTTAAAAAAAATTTTCAACACCCAGTGAAATACAGCGAAGGACTCATGAGAATTGTCTCAACAGCACCTTTGTATTTGGGATGTTTCTGGGGCTCATTTCTGAGGTTTTTGCTGGTGGGGAAGGAAAGACCAAGCTCACCCATCCTGCTGACTGATACTTGAGACTGGGGGTGACATACAGCAGTTATGAGGTGACTCTAGGTGCCACAGAAAAACTGGCTTCACTAGCTGTTTGCTCTAAAGTGGTGTTCCCCTGGGGTAGCCTGCAGCAGAGGGGATGGAGATAGTCGCATGCAACTCAACTCTCCACTTTAGGTCACAGTGCCCTCCTAGGGCCTGGCACCTGCATCTCTCTGCCTTTAGAGATTGTGTCACTCTGTCCCGAGATACCTGGCCCACTCCTGAACCTGCCTCCCCTCGGCTGGCTGTGTTTCATTCTGTCCTTGTCGCACCCGCTAGCTGAGTGGGCAAGTTCCCCCCGCCTCCCTGAACCCCCCACTCAGAGAATAAAGATCAGTGACTCACACAAGGTTTAGGTGGCTCTGAGGTAATGAATGAGGCGGGGAATTCTCTCCGGCCTTCAGTGGAGGCACCTCCAGGACTGCCCGAAAGGATACCGGCCACTGCCCGTGACCCAAGTGAGCTCTTACTATAGCTGTTAATGACTGGGCTTTCCCTAGGCTTTGTTCTGGGAAGTCGGTATCTAGGGATGTTTTAAAACCATTGGGAGGTGGTAGAGATGTTCTGTAAACATTCTCATGTCTTCTTCCTTCCTGCCATGTGCTAATAAGGAGAAGGTACTTTTTTTTTTTTTTTAATTTTACAACAGTTTATTTTTACATCATTTTGTACATTTTTTTTCCATCTCAATTGTAATCCCCGCGGGTTTCCCATCACCAAGTCACCTGTGTGCCATCACCATAATCCCGAGCACTTCCCTCCCCACCCCCGTTTTTGATCCCATTCCCCACTCCACCCCCGCAAAATGTCTCTGGTATATGGTTGTTCATTATTTTTGTTATTTTCTCGCCATTATACTCAGCAGGTGCTATCTTAGTGGGAAGGAGGGAGCAGTTTCTCCTCTCTCTGCTGCCCTGGCTCTCGGGTGGAGCCCTCTCACTTACCCCAGCCCTGCAGCCTGGTGTGGTTCATCCCACTGACCTCACCTCCAGGCTAGTATTCACAGTTCAGCAACTCCTCTTGGCATCTTCCCAGGGCTCTAACTTAGGCTTAGCTAGAAGGTACTTGACTGTGAAACATTGCTCACTTTTAATTAGTTCCCTCCTTGTTAATTATTATTATGTGTTTCCCTGGAAGGGGTTCTGTGTGACCTCAAGACCTGTCTCTTTGGGGTTCACTGACTTTTGCCAGCACATGGTTGCCAGGACCTGCTTTTGCTGTGCTTGGAAGCAAGAAGTGAGAACTCAGTGTTCGGTAGGAGTGAAGTTCGTGGAGATGCCAACCAGCATCTTAACTGAGTGAGTGATGTTCTCTTTATCTTCTGTCAAAGAAGAACATCTCTTAGTTGTCAGGATGCTTTTTAGTCGAGCGGTTTTAAACCTAATTAAAATGTGGTTTGAAATCCCTGGTAATCTGCTCGCAGGCATTTGAACGTTGCAGAAGTGTCTGTCCTGGCCCTGACAGTGGGGTGGTGGTAAGATGTGCTGCACATGGCTGGAACAGCCATTATTTCTAGGTAAGTGTATGAGTGCTTATAGCTGGGAAGGAGGGGGGATTGCAAATCACACTTACATGAGGTGGCAGAAATATTAAAAGGGAAAAACAGTGCTGAGTGCCACATCTGAGAGGCTAGGCAAGCTCATAAATAGCAAGACTCATTCTGAATTCAGAAACAAGAAGAATCGGACAAGTTGGGTGCAGAATGAGGAGTGAGCGCGTCTGAGCAGGCAAATGAGCATTCCGATGGGTGCTGAGCAGTAGAGCCTAGTGGCAGAATGTTAGTGTTGGATTTGAAAGCGGGCGTGTCTGCTTGCCGACTGCACACCTTGGGCAAGTTATTTCACTGCTCTAACCCTCAGTTTCCTTATCTTTCTCGGGGATAATAAAACTGAGCTCATAGGATTGTTTGAGGATTAAATGAGATAATGTTTATAAAGTGCTTAGTCTGATGTCTGGCCCAAAGTAAATACTTACTAAGTGGTTGCAATTATGAGCAAGAGAAGGGTGATGGAAGTCTGGTTTTTCGGGGTTCTCACTTTGGGATGCAGAGCAGCTCGCTCAGCCTCAAGGAGCCCCGAGGGATGAAGGGGGAGATGAGCAGGTCTCTCTGCAGGTTTTGGTAGCCGACTCAGCCCTGTACACATGCTTGGGATGGCCTCCCATGGGGAAAAGTGGTGGGGGGAGGGGATGGAAAATTTATGCATATTCAGGAAGGTCCTCTCTTTCAAGTCTTCAGTCCACAGTTTGCCAACAAATTGAAAACCCAAAAAGAGGGTAGAAAAAGGGTTTGGCCCTATTTGATGACTTGTATGGGGAATTCTGCTTATTTTAACTCTGTTCCTTGTGAAAGAATTTCTATCTAAAGTGGAACTGGAGGATATAAAATGGACAATCCGCTGCATGTGCTCTCAGGAAAAGAAAACTGAAGCACTGATAAGGACCAAGAAACCAATCTCCGATCAATGTCCAGTGTACAGAAAATTGCAGCTTACCTTGGAAAGTTTTGCTGCGTTTTCCAGAGACAAGCAAAAGCAGCCCATATTAGGCTGGTCTCTCAGTTGGGCTGGACTGGTCCTGGTTTAAATCACCAGGCTGATTTTGTCTGCTTAGGAAGTTTTCAGGAACAGGTTGGGCTGTTTTTTATTTATTATTTTTATTATTTTTTAAAGATTTATTTATTTGTACATACAGAACTGGGGTACAGGCCAGAGGCTTAGGGGTGGCGAGAGGCTTCACCAGAGACAGAGTGGGGAGCAGAACAGGCAGATCGATGAAGTACACTGCTGAGGGGAGCAGCGGGCGGGTCAGGAGAGGTCTGCCACGCCATGTGGTCACCTCCGGGGCAGGCGGGAATCGAACTCATTTGGAAGTGGCTTTAGCTTCTCAGTGCAGTGCTTTAACCTGCTGCACCACCAGGGAGGGCCAGGCTGTTGTTTATTTTAACAGGCAAACTCCCTGGCCATAAGACCAGCCTATTGCAAAACTGCAATGGACTCATCTGTCACTTGCTACAGCTTGTGTGTCCTGAATGGCAATTCCTTTGTATATTTTTGAAACAAACAAACAAACAAAAAAACAACCTAATCATTTTGACAGTTTTGAACTTGCCTCAATTTACCTCTTTTGAGATCGCCAGCCTTCAGTTTTTGATGTGTGGACCCCAATTTTCTTTTTACCACATTTCTTTTTTCCTCTTTCAAAGTAGGGGGAAAGGAATGGATATGTTCTTCCAGGAAACCATTGTGATTTGAGGGTGAGAAAGGAAAATGACTCTCTGATGACAACCGAGAAGCAGTCAGTCTACTGCTTTGGGCCACTTGTGTGGGTCCCCGGGCACATGCTCTAGGAGCTGGCTTATAGGGAGAGCTGCACTCAGCCCTCGAGGGACACCTTGAAGGCTGAGTCCACTTCTTTCCATTATGAAGGGAGGGAAGTGAGATCCTGGCGGAGCCCACCACTGGTCTGGGAGTACGTCCTGGCAGCAGGCGTGGGCTCCGTGGGGTGGAGTCAGTGGGTAAGAGCAGAGGCGGTGAGGCAGGAGCCTGGCACTGGGGCCCTGGCATCAGCTGTGGCAAGACTGCTGTCTGGTGAAGTCGGATCTGGTAGGTGGGAATCTGCAGCAGGACCCCAGCGGGGTGCCCAGCATGGTCCATTGAGGGTGTTTTACATTAAGAGATATTATTTTGAGGTTTCATTATTGGGAGATTGTTTTATGAGTATGCGACCCAATAATACCATAAAGTTTATCTGTGACTTATAAATGAAGAAATTACATACATGTTCAAAAGTTCCTTACTGCTTGGAATGTGCCATATATGTTTAACAAGTTTGGAGATAGCTGGCCTAGAATGTCAGGGTCAGAGGAGGAAAGCAGACTGGCAGAGGCTGCAGCCCCACGGCTCCCTCTCTGCATGAAGTGGCGCCTGGGGTTGGGGCTGAAGGAGATTGGGAGAGTGGACACGCCTCAGTGTTTGATTCTTGATTTCACATGGAAGCCCAGTCCCTGCCCTGGTGTTTAACCTCTGCACTTCTCCTGCAGACACAATGTACTGGCCTGCTTACCTCCTTGCCCCAAGCACTAGGCTGCTATCAGGGACACACCTGAGGATAAAGCAGTTGGCACACAAATAGATGCTGACTAAAGCCTCACTGAAATAAAAGAACCTGCATTCCAGAAAGATCTACGACGCCAGAGCAACCGTCCTCTGCAGCTTCCAGGGGATGTGGTTTGGTGAGATTATGAGAGCTTGTTATGCCTATTTTCAGGCCATTTTAACTACTTTGCAAGTACCTCATCCCTAAACTAGTTAAGGGTATGTAAGAGACGTAATTGTTGACTCAGCATAGCAACTGCAGAGGTTAGTTGTATATACTTAGTTCCTTTAAGAGAGGCAGATTAAAAGAAAAAAAGAAAGAATTGGAAAAATTCATGATCCTGTTCACATCATGAACAGGTTGTGCTGGAAATGGGGTCTGGGAGGTTTAAGATCTTTCTGCTCTCAGAGCGACTTTTGTCTGTCTTCCCCAGATTTTCCTGAATGTTCCGCCGCTTCTGCCAAGTTGATGGTCATGCACATCAAACCCCTAGTGTAGTTGGGGAAGCATAGCACAATGGTCTGAAAGCCAGGAGGCAGGGAGGCGGCCATCTTGGAAACTGGCTGCCACACCCTGCATGCATAAATTAAGCTGAGGTGCAGGGAATTCTAAATGAAGCTGTGTGTTGGAGTAAAATTTACAGTGTTAGCTTTATATACATTTTTGAGAGCATTGGAAAACTCTTTGAATAAGAATCCTTCAGGGTGGCTTTTCCACACACATTCAGGATGGTATGTTTGTCCAAGAGATATGACCTCAGTTCATGTTCTCCTAGTACAGCTAATCCATTCACTGGAGCTTAGCCTACGCACTGGCCATCAAAGGCCTGTTTGTATGTGCCAGTGCAGAGTGGACTCACACGGTGCTGAGCCTTTGGTCTACCGCCTCCTGGCCCAATAAACACTGCTTGTTTTTTTCCTCATCCACCAACCTCCTTGGCTGTGCCTGTATGCGGGGTGGAGATGTCTTGTAGAATTTATTGCCACTCACCTCTTGAATAGTTTCCTTTATCACTCACAGGCCTGGCATTGTAGTTGTAGTGCCTGGCTGGTCTTCCTGCGAGCCCATCTCCCCTTCGACCGCTGCTGACCCTGACAACACTTCATCTGCAGGTCATGCTAGAGTCCTTGTGACTCCTGAAGCCCTTGTGGACATTACAAGACAGCTTGGCAGGCCCTCTGTCACAGTACACAGACCTCACACCCAGAATGTTCTCTGGTTTTTAGTGTGCACGGTGCATACCCATCCTAACAGCGACCTCTGTCCTGGCCACAGAGAGTCCAGCACCCATGGTGCCCATTTGAGGTATGTGTCATACTCTAGTCTGCTTTAGACCTAGCTTGATTTCACCTTCTAAGACTTTCTACTCTGAGATGAAAGGAGAAACTGTAACCATAGTCACTTGCATATCTTTTCTTAACAAATGGTGCTGATTAAACTAACATTTAGTTTAAGCTTCCCTCACTTTTTTTTTTAAAAGATTTATTTATTTATTCATACAGAACTGGGGTACAGGCCAGAGATGCGGAGGGTGAGAGGCTTCACCAGAGACAGAGTGGGGAGCAGAACAGGCAGATCAACGAAGTACACTGCTGAGGGGAGCAGCGGGCGGGTCAGGAGAGGTCCGCCACGCCATGTGGTCACCTCCGGGGCAGGCGGGGATCGAACTCATGCGGAAGTGGCTTAAGCTTCTTAGTGCAGTGCTTTAACCTGCTGCGCCACCAGGGAGGGCCCAAGCTTTCCCTCATTTTTAAAAAAATAATATAATAGTTTATTTTTACATCATTTTGTGATGTCAGACAGGCAGCTTTTTCCACCTCAGTTGTAATCCCTATGGGTAAGCTTCCCTCATTTTAAAGTTTATTTACTGATGCTTCTCAACCCCCCTACATTTAGGAGATGGAAGCATAGAATTAACACGTTAATGTCATTTCCTGTTTGGGGCCCCATCATAGCCTCCATCCCTCTACAGCATATGAAGAGCTGATTTTGGAGTTTGGCTTTTTAAAAAAGATTTATTTATTTATTCATAATGAACTGGGGTACAGGCCAGAGGTGCAGGGGCGGTGAGAGGATTCACCAGAGACAGAGTGGGGAGCAGAACAGGCAGCTCTACGAAGTACAATGCTGAGGGAGCAGCAGGCAGGTCAGGAGAGGTCTGCCGCGCCATGTGGGTCACCTCCAGGGCAGGGATCGAACTCATGCTGAATGGCTTTAGCTTCTTAGTGCTGTGCTTTAACCCGCTGCGCCACCAGGGAGCCCCGGTATTTGGCTTTTTGTCTCCTGTGATTTCTTACTTGGCACGTTGAACCTAACAGGTGCATAGTAACTCTTCATAAGCATGAAAAACGATGCTGATGCCTGTGTTGGATGAGAGGACTGTGACTCGGACCCATGGTTGGGCTGTTACCATGTTACTTGGAGACCCAGGCCATGCCTGTTGAGGGCAGGATGTCAGGCGGGCAGCTTGTACCTGTCCTCTGAGCCACGCATACCATGGCTGGTCCCCTTGGCATGGGCTCACTTAGTCTTTCTGACTTTCTGCTTAACATCGTCAGAATGTGCTGTAAGTTCCTTACCCTCCCCTAACTGTACATGCCAGGAGGAAGCTCCTGGGGTTGTTCTGTCTGAGGACTTTGGAACTCTGTTCTGCATTGAAAGCCTTCTTCCTAGTCTTAGGGTTTCTAGAAAGACCTGGCTTTAGGTGGGCTCCAATTTAGGTGGGTCCTGGTGGTAGCCACTGCCCTGCAACAGTATTGTCTTCACAGTAGACTATGAAGAAAGCTTCTCCCTGCAGTTCTGTTATCTGGTGGTTGTAAGAATGGCAGCAAAGCCAGTGGTATTCCCTTCGGTCTAATGTAGAAATCCTGAATGGTGGACAAATGCATGTCACTGAGCCACCCTGGGGGGTTGGCCAGAGGCAGGAGGATACTGGGGAAAGCACAAGTGGTTAAGAAACCTGATGAGCAGAGGATGCTCTGTAATTCATAAAATAGGAATGCCCATTCCTTTTTTCCAACAATCCTCAAGTTGTTTATACAGAGGGACCCCTTCTTGCTCTTTACTCCTTCCTCACACTCACCTCCCACCCCCAGTGAGTTCATATGAAATCTGGATGCCCTTTCTAAGTTTTTAAAATAGTTGCACAATGCTGCTGTGAGCACATAAAGCTATATTTTCACTGTCATCTCTAACTTGTAATAGCGCTTGGTAATTACATGGTGCTTTCCATCTGTAAGTCTGTAAACACATTGTAAATGTTAACTCTAGTTCTTCCAACACCTCTACAGAGGGAAGAGATGGCGAGGTACCATTGTAGCTTGGCTACACACCTGCTCTGGCTGTACATAACGTGTCATGGAAAGGTTCTTTCCTGGATGTGGTAGAGCTGGAAAAACGCCATCTTTCTTTCTTTTTCTTTTTTTAAGGAGAAATGGAAATTGATCTCACAATCAGTGGCCACTTTTTTAAAAGATATATTTATTTATGCATACAGAACTGGGGTACAGGAGCAATAAGAGAATTCACCAGAGATAGAGTGGGCGGCAGAATAGGCAGATTGATGAAGTACACTGCTGAGGGGAGCAGCGGGCGAGACACCAGAGGTGTGCTGCGCCATGCGGGTCACCTCGCTGGTTGGGGATCGAAGTCCCGCTGAAGCTCCTAGCTTTGTAGTGCTGTGCTTTAACCTGTTGCGCCACCAGGGAGGACCCAACTTCAGCTCTTAAGAATGATGCTCTGTGTTGTTGAATGGAAAAAAACCCAAAATCTCCTTAGAAGCATGAGTCTGAAGGATCAACAAGCAGATACTCTAACCTCACTACTTTAGCTAGTTATTTCTATTTTGATTGCCTATTATACTGCTAGAATCATTAGAAAGAACTTTTTGTCTTTTAAAAGATATATGATTTTGCTTCTGAAGTACATTATCTACTGACATTTTAAAAATTGGAACTTCATCATTATTTTCTAGGGAGTAATTTTTATGAGTTTTGTTACTTCTAAAAATTGTTTTCCCCCTTACTTTCATGAAGAATGGAATACCAAATAATTAAAATATATACTTGTCAAAGCCAGGCTACATTTTAAAGAGATGTATAAAGCAGAATGAAATAATTATGGTGCGGTTTTATATTTCTCTAGCCATAGCCTCACTACATTGCTTCAGTTAACCATCATGCTTTCAATTTATTATGCAAATGTAACAATTACTCTATTTAAAAAATCTGCTTGGAAGCTTGCATATTGAAGTTTCTGCAACACAACAAATTGTGTTGAATGTTCCATTTTTACTTTTTGCTTGCTTATTTTGTCTTTAATGACAACCCATTTAAAGTAAAAGTCTTTAAAGTGGCAGAATAATGTGATAACATGTCTTCACTAGTAATTTAATACTTGGATATAATGAGTTCATCTGAGAGATTTCATTAAAAAACAGCAAGGTGCCTGAATACCAAAGCTGAGATGTTTTTAATCACAGAATTATAGTAATTATACAAATCCCAAGATTTTCATCACACAGAAAAGGCTTCCAGGGCTAAACATGCACTTTAAACTTAGCACTAATAACTGTGTATTGTTCTAAATTATAGGAGAGAGAATCCTAAGGCCAACAGAAATACTGGAGGGAAAGCTATGTGTTGAATTTTTAAGAAAAATTGAAAAATAAATTATTTCAATAACATTAACAATATTTGTAAGTGGCACATAGACTAGACAATAGGAGAGAAACCCTCAGATGTGACCACATTACATAGTTGGAAATATTCAGATAAAGTCAGGAAGTTGTGATTAATAGATTTTTTGTATAAAGAATGTTAGAAGCAATATCGTGTCTTCTTCCAAGGGTCCTGAGTTTGCTAACTTACTGGACTCCTTCTTCCCACCAGAAAGGAACAGAACCCAGTAATTGAAACAATTTTTAATCCAGAATCTGGATTTCTGGGCTGGATAAAGACGCTGTCAAAAATGATTTCATGACTGTGGGGATTATGAAAAATGTGAAGCTTTTTAAATGGGCAGCACATGGACCCTCAGGGAGCAAGTTTTAAGAGAAATGCTATAAAAAGATGCATCTAAGATTTCTAAATGAATTTTTTTGTTCTACTTTGGTGGTTCATTCATTCATTCATTCATTCACTCATTCATTTCTGGCTTCATTGGATAGAGAGAGATGAGAGAGGGATTATAAAAGGAGAACACAGACAAAAGAATGTAGAGTGGAGATGTCCATGTCAGATACATGTGGGGAGAAGAGTGCAGGTATAAAGTGGGAGGGAGGTTGGTTCTCATTTATTTCAAAGAGCTTGGAGCTGAGGTGCAGGGTATGTCTTGAACACAAGACCCTGTGATCCCTCTGGGCATTCCTGAAGGGCAGCCAGGAACCAGAATTTCTCATAGAAGCAGGAACAGAGAGCTGCCTGAAGTACTGACAGGACAGTATTTCGGGTCTGTTTTCTTTCTGTGATAAGCTGGTCATCCCCTGGGGCTGCAGGAGTCGGCTGGCACAGCTCCCCTGATGCCTTCTGAGTAGGTGAGCCCCCACATCAATTAATTGCATATCTGAGCCTCCAGGTGTTTCCCCACCACCTACCTCATACAAAGCTTGACAACCATTTTGAGCTGCCTTTCAGCCACCCCCTGAGCGAGTGAGCATAGGTGAGCTGGGGTGGACACCATCTTTCGCATTCACCAATACTGGGCATGCTCTGCTGGGAGAAACCCCTGCCTATAATTTTCATTGCATTGGGGTTTTGATTTTTTTCCTTTTAACCATGAAAGTAATGTGCAATTGTGGAGAATTTATAAAATACTGAAAAATCACCATGAATTCCCCCCAGAAAATTACTCATATTTTGCCATATTTTTTCTAATTATTTTTTTTCTGCAACTTTGTTTTTAATATGCATCACACTGCAAATGCATATTTATGTTCTAATTTACAAACATTTAATGATTTTTAAAAAGATTATTTATGCATACAGAACTGGGCTATAGGCCAGAGGTGTGGGGGCCGTGAAAGGATTCACCAGAGACAGAGTGGGGAGCAGAACAGGCAGATGGATTGAAATACACCACTGAGGGGAAGCCAGAGGGTCAGGTGTGGTCTGCTGTGCCATGTGGGTCATACCTCCATGGCCAGGGATTGAACTCGTGCTGAAGTGGCTGCTGATAGCTTTGCAGTGCTGTGCTTTCACCTGTTGTTCCACCAGGGAGGACCCATTTATCAATATTTAATCACCTGTCAGAAGCATTTGCTATAAACCTTACAGGACGGCTATTGAATATTGACTGCCGTATTCACACATACGGGTGTTATTATCTTGACTAAGTCTTGTCATTTGGTCTCTTTCCCAGGTCTCCCCTTGCTGTCTGCCGCACATCTGGAGTGCTATAATGGGAAGGAATGGGAAAACGTGGAGGTTTTGCCTGACTTGTTGCTTCTGCCTAGAAGAGCGTCCCTTAGAAACAAGAAAATGCTCCAGGTGGTGATTGACTCCTAGGAACAAGACTCCTTGTAGGAAAAAAATGGACGAAAGCAGCTCAGGGGACTCAAAGGCGTGCTTCCCGTGATCTAGCCCAGGGAGCCCTTGGGCCCGGCTCTGGCCTTCTGGGATGTCTCCAGGTCTGCACGCATGGCCGATTGCTGAGTGATGATGGTTCGTCGGGGGCTGCTAGCGTGGATCTCGCGGGTGGTGGTGTTATTCGTGCTCCTTTGCTGTGTGGTCTCTGTGCTCTATATGTTAGCCTGCACTCCGAAAGGCGATGAGGACCAGCTGGGGCTGCCGCGGGCCAATGGCCCCACAGGGAAGGAGGGATACCAGGCTGTCCTGCAGGAATGGGAGGAACAGCACCGCAACTACATCAGCAGCCTCAAGAGGCAGATCGCACAGCTCAAGGAGGAGCTGCAGGAGAGGAGCTCACAGCTCAAGAACACACAGCACCACACGGGCGATGCCACGGGCCTCGACCCAGGACCCCCCGAGAAGACCCAGGCCGACCTCCTGGCCTTCCTGCACTCCCAAGTGGACAGAGCG
The DNA here is from genome assembly GCF_000260355.1 of Condylura cristata. NCBI lineage: Eukaryota > Metazoa > Chordata > Mammalia > Eulipotyphla > Talpidae > Condylura > Condylura cristata. Next base: position 27,487,644 of record NW_004567115.1, read on the forward strand.
GAGGTGCACGCCGGCGTCAAGCTGGCCACGGAGTATGCCGCCGTGCCTTTCGACAGCTTCACCCTGCAGAAAGTGTACCAGCTGGAGACGGGCCTGACCCGTCACCCCGAGGAGAAACCTGTGAGGAAAGACAAGAGGGACGAGTTGGTGGAAGCTATTGAGTCAGCTTTGGAGACCCTGAACAACCCTGCAGAGAGCAGCCCCAATCAGCGGCCTTACACCGCCTCGGACTTCATAGAAGGTTGGCAAGTTTGTGGATTGGGGTGGACAGTAGAAGAAAAGGCTTCTGGGTCCAGGCTGCCGGGCAGGTCACAGCTGCAGGAGGGTGCACTTGGCTTTGGGGATGACTGTAGAAAGTTTTAAGTGAGTGACGCCAAGAACATATAGAGCATGGATTTTTATTTTTTAGGAACATCTGTTTCTAATTACTTTCTCATGGAAACTGCAGTCTTTGAGCGGACAGGTTCATTGTTCTTTGGCAAAAGAAGGTAGTACTGCTTTTGCTGGGGAAAAAAATAAAATAAGACAATACAGAAACGTAAAACTTGAAGGCCCAAATAGAAGGTGATAGGCATTTTTAATTTTGTTGTTTGTGCCAGGCACTTGTAATTGGGCCTGGTGTTCAGGCTGGTGAGCGGAAGAGCAGGTGGGTACTCGGTGGCACTCACGTTTGCCAGTCGCTGTTCTAGGAACTGCACTGCTTAGTTCTCTTTTTCTTCATAAAGATTAAGAGATATAGACATGGAGACTCAGATTAATTTAGTTAGCCAGTGACAGCGTCAAGATTTGAACCACGGAAGTCAGACCACAGAGTCCATGTCCTTAACCTTTAGGTTATGTTGCACAGCCGGTCAAAGTGCTGGAAATGAATGAGGTGAAGGGCTCAGCTTTTTAACCTAATGCGGATTTGTGTTTGATTGTGTTTAATTTTAGAAGAAAGCAGCCTTGTCTGCTTTCTTGGAAGGCTCATTAGTCTCTTCTCCTGATACAAATCGCCCCTTTGTTACTGGTTTAAAAATCAACTGATAACTTGGGAGAGGAAGCAGCTTAGAGGATCCATTTCTTCCCCTTGTCTGGGTAGAATGAATTTCAGCTTCCCAGGCTTGGAGCTGCATCCACTTAATCTTTCTCTCCTGGGTTTATGCAACCGCCATCTCATCAACCTATAGGCAAGATACCTCTCCTTAGTCATAAAAAAACCTCTCTGGCTGCTGTTTATACCTGCTCTCTTTGGACACTTGCCCATCTTTCCCCCCACTATATTTGTGAGCCATAATTTCATGCGATTTTAGTATAGTATCATTTTTCATATATATATATATATGCCATGGAAAGAAATCTTTTACAGGATCAAGTTTTTGGTGTGAGGATTATTTTATTCACTTATATGAGGTATTAAAAAATGCCTGGCCCCTTTGACAACTAGCAAGTATGAGCACACAGTGATCACTCAGAGTCCAAAATAACCATGACACGGCATCACATTTTATAGTGCTTTACAGTTTATGAATCGTTTCCACATATATTATCTTACTAGCCTAACCCCAGGGAAAATCATTGAACATCCTTAAAATACAAAACCTGGTTCCCACTCACCCTGGAGTGGGCTGCACAGAGCCGCCCACATACAGAGCAACTTCAAAGGAACTTGATTACAAATCATTGCCAGCAATTTGGAGTATTTGCCCTGGTAATTTTAAATCTGCATTCATATTTGAAATCTTTGTCTACTTTTCTTGTCTTAATGTATACTTTCACTCTCAATCAGCAGTGGCACAGAACTCTGGTTCCTGAGTTTATTTGCTCTTAAGATATGGCTCTAGGAACTTCACTGCTTAGTTCTCTTTTTCTTCATAAGGATCCCATTAAGGAACATAGACATGGAGACTCAGATGAATTTAGTTAGCCAGTGACAGAGTTAAGATTTGAACCACGGAAGTCAAACCAACAGAGTCCATGTCCTTAACCTTTAGGTTATGTTCAGCTGGTCAAAGCGCTGGAAATGAATGAGGTTAAGGCTTGACTTTTTAACCTAATGTGGACTTTTTATGAAGGTGCTGTTATCATAGCTGCCCATTTATGCTTTCTTGTGTGGGGCACAGCCTATGTTTTAAGAAGGTAGATCCATCCACACGTAGATCCCTTCCAAATCTGGTGACAGTCAACCGTTTTCATATGATGAGTAAATTGATACAAGCACTTGAAATATATTTATACATATTTGACTGTGATAAGCACAGTTAATTTCATTTTAAAATTCTTAACACCAAAGATTGTGGAGGCAATATTTTATGTTTGCAGGAAGTGGGGCATTATGAAAGATGCCATGAGTCAGAAGAAACTGCAGCAAAGTAGATTTAAATTCAATGAAAGTTGTAGCTTCCTGAACAAAATGAAATTGCTGTCACTACAAGAATTCTGTCATTAACTGGATATCCCCTTGGCCTGGAGGTTCTAAGTCACGTGGTATCAGAGAGATAGTTGCATTGAATTACTTTTGAATTCCTTTTCCATTCTTGTGCATGAGTCTTTGATTTATGTCTGGGAAAAGAGCAGAAAGAAGGAAAGAGAAAGGCTCTGACTTGAGACCTATTTTCTGTGAGCTAAAACTAGTGGTGGTGCCTTTATGTGGGTGGAGTGGGCCTTTAAAATAACCCAAACATAACCTTGGAGAGATTGATTTTGTGGTAGTGCTATAGTCCAAAACTTGGAGCAAATTAGCCAACTGTTAAAATTTCCAGAGGGAAATTATGGATTATAATTTGAGTTGTTTTATACTCTCAGCATTCTAAAAAAAAAAAACAACAACAGAATCATATGATGATTTACAAGAAGTATCTATTTGATCATTCAGATGATCAGATCATTCAGATAAGATATATATGTATCATATATATTTGGTCGTCTTGGTCCACAGTTCCTGATTTACAGCTCCCCAAGCCCTTGGAATTTCCTAAGTGTTGAGAGTGCTAGAGGTGTCTTTTATTATGTGAATCAGGTAGCTTTTGGAAATACCTAAAGCTGAGGACTGTTAGCAGAATCAGTGACATGATTAGAGGACCCCAACTCTGGGACCAGGTCCTGTGAAGGCTGGAGAATTAGTTCACCTATCAATGACCCATTATTTTAATAAATTCTGCCTAATGAAGCCCCCATATAAGAACAAGAGTGGGAGGGCTTTGGGGTTGGTGAACATGAGATTTGGAGGGAAAAATGACAAGCTGGAGAGGGTGTGGAAGTTCTGTGTCCTTCCTCCGTATCTTGCCCTGTCTTTTCCAGCTGCCTGTACCTGAGTTTTATCCCTTTGTAATAAACCAGTCAACAGGTTCCCAAGTTCTGTGAATCACACTAACAAATTATGAAACCATGGTGGGGGGGGGAGTCATAGGAGCCTCTTATTTGTAGCCAGTTAATCAAAAGCGCAGGTAGCAACCTAGCTTGTGAGTGGTTTCTGAAAAGGAGGCCAATCTTGCTGGACTGAATCCTTAACTGGTGGAATCTGATGCTAGCTCCAGGTAGATAGGGTTGAAATTGAGCTGAGTTAAGTTGAATTCTTGGACATGCTGCTTGTTTCTGAGAATTGCTTGTTGGTGGGAAAGTCTTCACACTAGAAATTGGTCTCAGGAAGCCTTTCAGAAGGCAATAGATTTACTGACCTTTAAACTAGTTTAATAATGCTCAGAATCCTTCATGTTAAAGGAATAGTACCAAGTGCCTGTAGAATGCTTCCGGGAGCTAATTGCAATGAACCTAAAGCTAACTGGGAGCTGGGGGGCATGATGACCCAAGTACGGGGGCCAATACTTGTAAAATCCTTGAGACTTGCTTTGCTCATCTATCAATAAAACACTGGGATGTCCTCCCAGGCCCAACCCTGCTCCAATCTTCTGCAAAATGCAAAGCCCTTCTTTGACTTGTTCTCTTTGTAGATGGATTCTGAGCAACCGAGCAACCATCCCAGAGGGCTCTCTGCCATTCACTCTGCTGGGTGATGTGGGACATGTCTTTGGGGTCTTCCTCTATAAAAGAAGGATGCAGATCAATTATTTATAAGGTTTGATCTGCCTGTGGCCTCTTTCTACAACATTAGGAGGCTCGTGCTGGGAGACTGTCTCCCTGATGACTATCTAACTTATTATCTAAACTTATTTAATTATTATCTACCTGTAAAGCAGAGAGAACATTTGCTTCCCTTTCCCAGCTGCTTTGTTGACCCTGACTTTTGTGCTGACTTCTCAATAATAGCACATTTTTTTTTTTACAATCGTCTGGAGAAGTAAGTTAAACTTGAGAAACTTGATCAGATCCTGTACCTTAGAATGCCTAACTACTTATTTTCTCTAGGAGACAGAAAATCTTTATGTTGGTGGTATAGTTATCCCTTCCATGTGGGATCTGTAGACTTTTGTGAGTCCCTTTTTCTCAGTAGAACACTGGGGTATCATTTGTATCATTTCATAAAACAATTTAGCTTTCCGAGTTACAGTTGACCCTAGAGCAACACTGCCTGCGTGTAACTTTGACCTCCTCCAGTAACTTGACTGTGGTGGTCCCTTTGTATCCTCAGGGATATTTCAGACCCCTACAGGTCCCCAGACTTGTGGATACTCAAGTCCCTCCGTCTCCACAGGTTGTGAATCTGCAAATTTAGCCAGCCGATAGCCATGATTGGGTGAATTCTGAACGTGGAACCAACAGGTAGAATGTAAACTGGTTGTAGGTAAACGGCACTGTTCAAACCCATGTTTGAACTGGGTCTGCTGTATTTCTCTCTTATAATCCAAATATCAGATAATATGACTTCTCTGTGGCATTTGTTTGCCATCTTCATGGGGTCGCCCCTCTGATACCAACCTGTTCTGTCCTTCCAGTGGTGGCAGGGTTGGTGGTGACAAGCATAGTTAAATTCCCAAATCCTTCATTTAGGAATGAGGTGGAACCAAACTGTAATCCACGAGAGGTGCCAGTTAAATGCCCCCTGAATTATGTTTTTACAAAGTGGGTGATGGAAATAGCTATAAAACCTTTGTAGCTGACTGCACAGTGAGTCCCCCAACTTCCTGCTCCACAGCTGAGAGCTCATGGTCGGCTCTCCAGAAAGCTAAGTCAAGCCTTGTAGAGACTGAGGTTTGGACGTGAAGTACCATCACCCTTCTAAGTGGTGTCCTGCGACCATGTTCCAAAGTTTTTCTAAACAAGTCAAATTCATTTTCAGGTCCTGGGTGTTTGGCAACGAGGCTTTTGGGACTGTGAGGAGAGGAAATGGTCCCTGAATGTGTATTTTAGCGATTTGCTTCTTTGTTGGTGACTGTATCCAGGGGTAGAAATGCATTCAGGGGCATTTCTGAGCATGCAGAAATAATAGAGAGTGAGGATTCTGCACAGTGAGGGTCTAACCTGTGTTTGGGGTATGGAGGGAGAAACAGTGTTGGGGGCAATTTGCAAGCAGGCAGGACAGCAAGAGGAAGTTAGGTCCTGAGTCAGGCTCTAGGTCCCAGGAGCACCTGCTGGGTGGCGAGGGCTCGAGCAGGGCTTGTGTGACTGCCTCCGCTCTCTCCTCAGGGTGGCCCCTCTCCCACTTTGTCCTTCCACTTTCCTCATTTGCTTGCTGTAAGGAGGGAGACATGCTTTTTATTTCAAAATCAGAGCTAAGAGGCTTGCATGCAAATCAACGGTTTGTGGCAACAGTTTATAGAGTGGATTCTTCCTGGTCGTGATAATGGGAAAGAAAATCAGGAAATACAGGAATTTTCTGTCAGGACAGCTGTAGAAACATATGCTAGAGTAATGCTCTACTGTCATGAGCTATTTTGAAAATTTTTTTTTTAATTTTGAAATTTTTAATAATTTTGAACAGAACTCCATGGGTTTTGCAGTAAACCCTGCTAGCCAGGGAGAGGAAAGGACAGAAATGGGAGATGGTGTTAGCAGCTTAGCCACGCTCCGGACGCCTTTGCTGAGGCTCAGCTCCTTGGGCTTTCAGTGCGCGGGGGCCAGTCAAACCTGGGTTTGGCAGACTTCCTGTGTGTACAGAATATTTTGTCTCAAGACTGCAGAGCCTAGGAAGTCTGACTTTGTGTTATGATTCTGTTGTGGGTGTTCTTATTGTACTCACTCAACACAGTTTGGTTCCCAGGGGCTTTTGAAAAAAATGGAGGTACTCTTGTTCTCAGTCTGCCTCATCTTTCCTGTTAAGAAGGTGCTGTAAGCAAGCACTTGTGATGCTGTGGGACGTTAAAGGTGAAGGAACTTGAACCTGGCCAGTCTGAACAGAGACCTCACACTAACAAATCTACGCGTGAGTTTGGAGGGGGGTGACAGACAACCCAGGGACTACCTTCGCATCAGTGACGAGTGACTGGTGTGACCTCAGTGGGTTGGTGGGTCGGCTTCAGACTTCAGCCTGCATATCCATATTGGGTAGGGAGTGCTGTTTGTGGGAAAGGATCTGTAGTTTTTTAACCAGAGCCCCAGTTTGTCCTTTGCTGGGATCATGGATGAGCTCTTGCACCAAAGCTTAATCCACTTGCACCAATAGGACTCCTATTACTGTGCTGTCCCCAGATGTGTGTGTGTTTGTGTGTGTGTGTGTGTGTTGGGGGGAGGGTCAGGGGAAAGAGGAGAATGCCACGTTTCAGTCCTGAAGGACCTGGTTAGCTTCCTGGGTGGAAAGAACTCTTGTGTGATTAAGGATTCAGTTGGGGTTGAGGTGGGGAGTCTGATTCTTGGTGCCTCAGGCTTCAGAACTGATCTGAATGCAAGTCAAGGAAACATTGGAGGAGGTGGTCTCTGAGCCAGTCTGGAGAGGTGAGAAAAGGTGGCCAGAGAGGAAGTGAGGTGGGAACGGGTTGGCAGCAGAGGGCAGGGACCAGAAAACTGATTGACCTGGGGATAGGATTGGGGTGTAGGGTAAGGGATGTCAGCCTCGCAGCAGTGGGACCTGAGAGTCGCTAGAGACACCATCACAAGGACCCTGACAGCCAGCCATAGCGGTGGCTCAGAGGAACCATCTGGATCTGGTGTTAGGAGATCCTTCCATCTCACGAGGCAGTGAGTTCAGCTCTTAGGCCCAAATAGCTCCCTGTTGCCTCTTTTATGCCCTGGTGCCCAAGCAGACAAATAGTCTTGATGTCTTTGAGGTCACAGTCATCAGAGATGGGGACTGCTGTGGTTTATTCCTGCTGATCTTGGTCTGTGCAATAGACACTTTTTCTGACAGTTCAAAAATGCTACCTTATTTCATCCTCTCCTCCACCAGTGACATGGACACTCTCACTCTCCCACTCCCTGTTTTGTCGGCATGGAATGTAAAACTCATCGAGGTCAGGTAATGTCCCCAAGGCCCCCAACTGTCTGATGATGGAGCCAGAGCCTGGCTGGACTCCACACCTTGGATCTTAGCTCCTCACCCTGCCCCTCTTACTTCCAAGGGGCTTTGCCTCCATCCACATACTTCTGTGGTCCAGGAGTGATGTGGAAAAATCTTTTAGAATATGCCCCAGCCTGTAGATACCCTTGGGAGAAGCCCCATGCTGGTGAGTGGTATAAATTTTCTTGGAAAGAGTTGTTAGGAAAGATGGAAAAAGCACATGATCGTGGAGACATGAGCAGACAGAGACACAGGAAGGGGCTCACAAATCCTTCACTTGACAGAGGTAGGAACATCTGGCGGTTGGAACTATTAGCTCGAAAAGCTGTACTTAAACTGCTCAGGCCTGCATTTCTTCTCAGAATTACTGCCGTGTAATGGGAAGGGCATTCAAGAAGAGAAGAGTTAGGAGGGAATGTTGAATTCAGAGCTGCTAGTTGAGACCCTGAAAGAGCGAGCTGTTTGGGGGTGCTTGTCAGCTCTTTGAGAGGAGAGAGGGGTTGCATTTCTGTATGTTCTACACTATCTACTCCTTTATGCAGACAGCTTTTTTGTAAATCCACAATGTAGGCCATCATGAAGACCCCACAATCTGATTCCAACTCACCGTTCCTGCTTCTGCCCTTCTGCCACTAAATCCTCCCTCCTTCCTGTGCAGACTGCTTCCCTCAGAGCCTCTCTATCCAATGTCTGACATTCTGTCTCCACTCAGAAATCTTTCCTGATTCTTCCAGCTGGACATTCGTTCTCATTCTTCCCAACCCAGTGCTTGAAGAGCTTCTCAAACCCCATCTATGGTTTTTTTTTTTCTTTTTCATCAAATTAGCCTTGCATTATAATGTTCTATAACTTTCACCTGTGCATTGTTATAAATCAGTGTCTAATAAAACAGTAATAAACTGTCACACTATATGTCCTTCTGGTTTTATAACTTTCATTTAGATTCAGCCAGTCTTTACAGATGGCTTCTAGCAGTAGAAATTGGAGCACAGTTAAGTTTTCCTGTTCCTGGGTTACGCTGCCTTCTCGGCAGTCTTTGCCAACCCAGCCTTCAAGAAGCCTGAGTCTGAGGGGTCCTTCTGCTGGGGCCAGAGCCTGGCCTCTGACTCTTCCATGTGCATTCTTTGCACTACTAGAAGGCTGAGTGCTCATCTCATTCAGCTTTCACCCCCACTGTATACACTGCACGGTCGACATGTGTGGTAGCAATTGCTTGAAACCTTTTGGAAGGGAAGCTTATAGAAAATCCAAGGTATCTATAGCATTCATCGTATAGATCTGCTCTGCTCTTAATGTTCCATTGTAAATTAATTGTTTGCATTTCAGGCCACTTCTCCTAGAAGTAATACCTTGAATAGTACTTGGATTCCTGGGATAGACACATGTCTGATTTAAATTCCAAACTCAGGAATACATATGGCAGAAGCTAGGGAGAAGCAGGTGTGGAAAATAGCTTCTTTAGAAAGTTATTTTCCTTTTCTTTTCTAAGCATTACTACATTCTCAACATAGTTCCTAACACTAAAACTCTGCCTTAAAACTTTACTATCAGGCCCTCCCTGGTGGCGCAGCGGGTTGAAGCGCAGACCTGCAAGCAAGCTGCAGCCACTACAGTGCGAGTTTGATCCTAAGCCCTGGAGGTGACCCACACGGTGTGGCAGACCTCTCCTGACCCGTCTGATGCTCCCGTCTGATGTACTTCATCAGTCGGCCTGTTCTGACCTTCACTCTGTCTCTGGTGAATCCTCTTACTGCCCCTGCATCTCTGGCCTGTGCCTGAACCCCAGTTCTGCATGCATACATAAATAAAACTTAAAAAAAAAAACTTTACTATCAATACTTATAGTTACAGAAGCGTTGCAAAGCTAATGTAGAGACTTCTAGTATACCCTTCACCCAACTTCCTCTGATGTCAATATTTCCCATAACCCAGGTACATTTTGTAGCATTGGTACAATACTAGATCAATACTAAGTCATGGCTAAGTTTTGTTTTTGTTTCATCTTTGTATTTCTCCTACTTGGTGTTTGCTGAATTTCTTAGATCTTGACTTAGGTACCTGTCATCTACTCAAGGAAATGCTAAGTGTCGGAGACCAGCTCCAACTTTTGAGTTGTCTGGAGGCAGGACAGGCAGGACCCTAAGATGGGAAGGCGTCGGCGTGCAGAGATTCCAAGAAGGGGAGAGGGAGTGAGGAAGACATGGGAGTTGGAGTTGGGTGCAAATCTTCCTGCTCATCTTTTTGCAGGTCTTTATTTATACTGTTTAGCAAGATTTAGTTACAATAATGCCTTAGGTAAGTTAATAAGAAACCGACATAAAAATTTCAAAGGAAGAGGGGAACAATGCATCTTTTTCTTCTACTTTATGGCACACTATACTATACATCTTTGCGATAACTTTCATGTATACGGATGTTTAACTGTGACTTTAAAGGATCAGGGTCTGGGAAAGGATGAGCTGTTAGCAAAGGATTTAAGAGTCCTAGGGAAGGAATAAATTGTGTTAGCATAGTCGTCAGTGATAGCCTAAAGAGAAGCTAATGGCTAATTTAAGGTTAGCAAGGAGTAGCTAGTGTTTGTTTAGGAAGAGGTTAAATAAGATTAGCAGAGAGTAGTTAGTGATAGTTTTAGGAAAAGAGTAAATTAAGAAGAAGTTACATAGTTGTGCATTAAGCAAAACCTGTGTTGTTAATGTTGGGAAATTGTCCATGGGTCCTTATGCCCTGAGAGTTATCTTAAGAATCGCTTTTTGTCAAAAGACCAAAGAAGTTTTCCAGGAGTCTTGATGCTCTGGGGTCTTATCTCTCCAGGAGCTTGCCTTTTGTCTTCAAAGGAATTTCCTGCCCAGGAGCAGCTCAGCTTGTACTTTGCCCAGGCCAGGTAGCCAATTTAGAGCTAAGGCAAACCAGTTACAAACTGATGTTGCTACAATATTTTTTGATATTACGATTATACAAAAAAGGGAGGTCATAACATAAGTTAGCAGTGGAAATTCTGATATTTCAGAGCTTTTCCCGAGCTATCCGGAATCTGTCAGACGATAGCCGTTGCATAGCTTGTGTCAGCTAAGCTAGTATTGCTTCCAATATTTTTTAGCCGATACCTTGCCTCTTCTTCTGGAACAGCAATTATAGCTGTGCCCACTGTTGTGAGACATTGTCCCCCAGTTCCTGGGTCTTCAGTTCTTTTCCTTTGTTTTAACGTTTTTCCTCCCTAACTATATTGACTTACCTTCATTTAACTGATTCTTCTTCCCTCAGCAGAGAGAAGGCTGCTGTTCAGCCCATCCAAGACATTTTCATTTCTGACTGAATTTTTCATTTCTAGCATTTTCATTTGTTATTATTTCCATCTCTGCTGAAGTTACCCATCTGATTGCACTTGGTGTGCACTGTTCTCACTAGTACCTTTTAAATATGAACCATAGTGATTATAAGTTTGCTGTCAGATAGTCCCAGCATCTGTGTCAGCTCTGAGTCTGGTTCTGATGATTGCTTTGTGTCTTGATTTCTTCTTGCTTTTCTTGTGTCTCGTCATTTTTGTTGAAAGTGGGACATCTTCTGTAGCTAGTAGAGACTGTGGTGAATAATGACTATGCCTGGAAGTGGCACTTTCTCCCCTTTCCTAGGTCTTTGGGTGGGGGGAGTCCAGGCAGCATCAGGTGGGCCAGACTGATGTGTGTGGTTGCCATGATGGCCTTCAGTGCTCCACAGGCTCCTGGTTCCATTATAAAGTCTGTGTCTAGGGTACAGGTTGTTTGGCCTGCGCCTCTGTCCTGTCCCAACCTAACACTGCTGCTGTCACTTGTTAGTCAGGCTCACAGGCTTAGCCTTGCCAGTCAGTGGGGAAGGAGTGGTCTCTGATATCCAATTAAATTCCAGTGGGAAGGCCCCATATCACAGCGGCTTGGAGTTGTGCTCCTGCCCCACTTCAGGAATAAAGTTTTCTACTCCTCCCTTTCCTCAGCTGCAGTGAATTTTTTCCATTTCCCTCAGGGTGAGGTTGTTGCCTTCTGCCTGCCATCAATAATGTGTTTGTTCCTTGGGGAGCAGGAAAGAAGAAGCCTGGAGGAGTTTCTTGCCCTCTGTGTAGTGGCTGGGGTCCATCTCTCCCAGGGTTACCCCACATGGCCACTTTCTTAAGGCTCTTTTTGCTTTTTCTGAGAGTACCCAATGGGGTTCCTGGAGCAAGTCTTTGGGAGGGTGCAAAATTTGCACAATTTGGGACCTCGGGGGTTTCCCTATCCTGGCAGCCTGCACTTGGCTTTCATCATTTCATTAATTTCTTCTTCCCAGTCTCCAGTGCTCATGCCTCTGCTCTCCCTAGGGCACTGGTCTTGCCTCAGATTTTGGGCCAACTCTTTGTTCTGTGACCCCAGTTGTCCACTCTCTTTGAGAAAGTCTTGCATTTGAAATTAATCTGGCTCTTTTTCATTGTAAGAGATGCTTTTTCAAGCTCATTATATCCTGGAGTGGAAGCAGAAGTGTGAAACCATTTTTTAAAATAATAATTTAAAATCTATTGATTACTTTGTCTACATCCATTTCTCTACAAATCAATAACCTCTTCTCACAACCTACTCTCAACCATCATGTGCATTCCAACAGTTTAAAAGAACCGAATCTGCATTGATTTTACTCATGAGTGGGACTGTTGTGGTAACACTCCAGATCTGGAAGTCCATTATTAGAAGATTTATTTTGAGTAAAAACCTCAAATCCCATGATCTCTTTTCTATGACCATGAATCAAAGAACAGCATTGTTTCTTAGAACCCCATCTTTTCCCTTATCTGCATTCTTTGAACTTTAATATTTACTGAAGAATCAGTCCCTTAGATTTCATCTTCCAAAGCTATATTACCATAAAAAGCAAAATTATTCCTATTTTATAATTTATAAGCTCGCTTCCCCAAACTGTTGGTGTAGAGCCATCTCTGTCTTCGTGGTTGCCAGAATACGGGTTATTATTTTATATCCTTTTGGGGGGAAATCCTATTATTTCTTCCTTTTACCCTAGTCTACCTAAAATCCCTAATACTATCATCTCAGTGTTGACTTGAGGCCTGTCTTAGCTGGATTCAGGGAGTTGAAAGAGTAGTAAAGAGAAAAAATAGCAGGTGGTTTCTTGTACCCCGGCTTCTTGCCTGTACCTACCCCTGCACACCTGAAGACAGATTGGTGGCCAAGTTTACACACCTCTGTCTCCAGCTCTTTCTCATCACCCTACACAAACTCTTGGGAGGAGCAGGAGACCACACACACTTTTGGAGTCTTTCACGTCTTTGCCTCTGGGCTCTGTCCTGGGCAGTCACCTGTGCTTCCCTGTTTCCTGGGCATCCCCAAGACCTGGAGCCTGTGGCCTGAGGAAGCGTCACCAGTGATGGGGCTCTCGTCTGTCCCAAGGCACATCTCATCCCGTCCTGTGGAGACAGGATAGTTCCTTCTTTTCTCTTTTAAATTATTCTTGTGAATGAATTTCACAGTGATGTGCTTTAGTCAATTATGTAATAGTGCTGTAACTCTTACGTGGTAGACATGCAGTAAGTTCAGGAGGCTTTTATGATACACCAAATCAGAATGACCAAGGAAAATATTGGCCATTTACTTAGTAGACAGTGCCACAAAATAAAATGCACTCAAACCTAGAGGCCATTAATAAAAGAAGGAGTGGGAGGGGGAAATGGACTAAGAGGATAACAGGGATGGTGGGGAGAAAACACAGAGAAATCCCACAGGATTGACTGCCCCCGATGAAGGGGTCATGCTTGAATAAATTACAGTAGGTGGGCACTAGACCAGTGGCCCACAGGCTGATGTTCTGGGGATAGATGACCTTTTGGACATGCAAAATGACAAAGATTTGTCACTGGAACTCACAGCTGCTCTAATGGACACATTTTCCAGTGGTATTTCTAGGTGATCTTTTGCAAAGGGTGGTTTTTTTTTTTTTTTTTTTTTGAGTATAAGAAGACTTGCACACAAATAAATAAATGTTGTTTTCAAAAGTTGCATAACTGGGCCCTCCCTGGTGGCACAGCGAGTTAAAGCACAGCACTAAGAGCCACTTCCGCATGAGTTCGATCCCCGCCTGCCCCGGAGGAGATCCATAAGGCAAGGCAGACCTCTCCTGACCCGCCTGCTGCTCCTCTCAGCAGTGTACTTCGTCGATCTGCCTGTTCTGCTCCTTTCTCTGTCTCTGGTGAAGCCTCTCACCCTCCACATCTCTGGCCCGTACCCCAATTCCATATGAATAAATAAATAAATCTTTTTAAAAAAAGTTGCATAACTGCAGGAAATGTATTCTCTAAGAATACATTGTTTCAGCGAAAGATCCTTTAGAAATGTACTAATAAAAAGAGGAGGTATTGATGTGTTCATCCCAGTGTGGTTAATAGTAAAATCCTGTTATCTCTTCCTTTTACTCTAGTCTAAAACATTTTTTTTTAAAGATTTATTTATTTATTCATACAGAACTGGGGTACAGGCCAGAGATGCAAAGGGTGAGAGAATTCACCAGAGACAAAGTGGGGAGCAGAACAGGCAGATTGATGAAGTACACTGCTGAGGGGAGCAGCGGGCGGGTCAGGAGAGGTCTGCCGCGCCATGTGGTCACCTCCGGGGCAGGCGGGGATCGAACTCATGCGGAAATGGCTTTAGCTTCTCAGTGCTGTGCCCCAACCCGCTGCGCCACCAGGGAGGGCCCAAAACATTTTTTTTTTTAAGAGGCTTTAGTGGGCTGGTCTGAGAACTTCTGACCAGAGGTTCTGAGATAATATTGTTTCCCTTCCTTTTGAGTGACTCAAATTAGCCTTTTACTCCTGGTTGTAAATGTCGTTGCCAGTTCAGCCAAGGTTTCTCTGTACCTCGAGTCAGGATCTCTGATTTTCCAGCAAAGGGAGCATATGGGTGGAAGTGATGAGATGATTTTGACTGTGAGCAGGAGACAGGGCCCACAAAGCATCTTTCCTCCCTCTCCATCTGTTTCCACGGAGAACGCCGAGTAAACGTGCACATCCTCAGAGATTTAGGCGTGCTCTCCTGCAGAGTGGAAGGTCGGCTGAGCCTGTTTCCCAGCTGACTTTGTTCCCACTACAGGACCTGTGGGAGCTGGTGGGCGAGGGATAGACACTAAAAGTAGCTCCATCATGGAAATGCTTCCTCCACCTCCCCACCCCGGTCCTCCACCTCCAGCCTGCAGCCTCCAGCCTCGTGCTCTTCTGTGGACACAGATGAAGGGAAAGGACAAACCTTCCAAACACAGCAGGTTCTTTTTAGCTTATCAGTTGGTGTGGAAAACACAGTTCTGAGAGGTGACTTCATCAGAAGGTTTTTGTAGGGGGGAGTCTGATGGTAAAGAGCAGAACCAACAAGAGATAGAGTTGTAGGAGAAAGTACTTGGCTTTAGCATTCTCTTTAACTTTGTAGTCTGTGAAATTCAGGAAGAGATGGGTGATAGGAGACATGAGACTTCTGCTTTGAGACTTTTGAAGTCTAGTCAGTAGTCTGCTCACTCACTGGACATGCCCAGTGCACTGGCGTTAGTGGTGCTGGGGATAGACAGAGCTGCACACATGGCCCTGTCTCCTGCCAGAGCCCTGGCCCAGTGGGAGAGCTAGTCATGTACATAGGATCAGACCTTTAGTAGTGGGGCAGCAGGGAGGATCACTGGCCTCAGGAAAGGCATCGTGGAGAAGGTTATCTTTGAACAGGGTCTGGACGGATTGGTAAGACTTGGTTCAGGTTTGGGTGGTGGGGTAAGGGGTATTTTAGGCAATAGAAGGGACATGGACAAAACAGAAACATGTGAAAGCTTGGTATATTCAGTGATGGTCAGATCATCAGTCAATACTGAAATGTATTGGGAACATGATAGACCAGGGTATAAGGAGAGAGCATGGCAAAGTGTTAGGCAGGGCCAGGGTTATCAAGAGTGTTATGTACTGCTAAGAATTTGTAGTTCATCTCTGATCACTACTCACTGTTTTAAATAAGGAACAGGTCATAGTTCCATTTCCTTTGTGACTGCATCACTGTGAAGCAGGAGTAGGTTAAGATGGAGGCAGGTTTGGAAGACCATCAGGCAGGTCCTCAAAAGGTTAAATGTCTTAGCTAGAAATGAGGACATACGTTTACACAGAAACCTGTCCACAAAAACCTGTTCATAACAGCATTGTTTGTAATAGTCAATTGGTGGGGACAACCCAAATGTCTATCAATGGAGGGACTGAAAACTAAATGAGACATAGACGTGCAATAGAAAGTTCTTTGCTCATGGAAAGAAATGACATACTGATACATGCTATCACTTGAATATCCCTTGAAAAAATCCTGCTGCAAAAGCCTAGATTGTATAATTCCATTTATATGAAAGGTCCAGAATATAGACACATCTATAGCCACATAAAGTAGATGACTGTTTGTCTGGGACTCCAGATTGATAGGTGATGAGGATAGGGAATGACTGCTAGGAGGTCTAGGGTTCCTAGTATAGGGGTTACGTACATCTAGGCACATATGGGGAAGAGGAAATGCTCTTAAAATTGTTTTCAGTGATCACTGCACATCTCTGTGAATATAGGGGGAAAAAGAGTTATATACTTTAAATGCTGTGTAGTTTGGTATATGAATTCTATCTCCATAAAGTTTCTTATAAATAAATAGAATGAAATATGACAAAATCTCTGTTCCCTTTCTAAAAAACAGAGTGAAAACTGGTGAACAAAGGCATTCAAAATAGTTGAAGTGATGGCTGCTTCTGAATTCAGGTTACCACAGGTGGGGCAAGAGAGTAGGAACTTCCAAGGTTGTGTTTCTCGAGAATTAATGACATTTCTCAAGTGTATTTCATGAATTAAACTACCATGAACATGGTCATGACTTTTTCAAAAGGAATTTAACACAGCTGTGTTATTTATTGACATCAAATATCTTTCCCACTTAAGTAAGTGACATAAATATGGGCACCCACTGGGCTTGGGAATTGGGGTAGAGGCTAAAAGAAGACCCAAATCGTATTTTTGCTACAAGGTAATTCAACAGACAAAATATGAACAATCTGTTTATATGTTTCTGATCATAGTCAACTGGTTGCCGTAAAAATGAATTTCCAATCTGGAAACAGCCTTCCAAACATGATGTCATTAGTTTGAGGAGAAATATTCAAGCATAAGGACCAAAAGCAACACGTGCCCTTGCCGGGCCAGCAGCTGGCGGCACAGAGCAGACTCCAGGCTGGCAGAAGGGAGCAGCAGTGAGACCAGCACACAGCTGGGCCTGCAGCTGGTGTAGAAGTGGGAGATGCTTTTATCATAAAGGCCTTTGGGGCAAACCCAGTCCCACTGGGGCATAGGACTGACACAGGCAAGGGTTGGCATTGGACCTGCCCATGCAGGGCAGATGGTGCCGGGTCCAAGCAGCTGGACAATGGATAGAGGTTTAGGGATCGAACACACAGATGGCGTCTGAGCCGGGAGACCGGCAGCAGTATGCTGGGACCTGACAAGGCTGGTGAGTTAACCACCCTGGGCGGATTACTCACTCGGCACTTGGTGATGTCTGCTGCCGGTCGGGCACAGCGCTGGGCAGGTTGGTAATCCTGGGATAAAGGCAGGAGCTCTTGGCTGCCTGGATGTGTCCTTCCCTGCAAAGGCATCCTCGTTCTCATGTAGTTAATATAGTTGCTTAAATTCTATAACTTGCTAGATGTTTTCTAAAGGATTCTCACTGGTTACCAATGTTCCTGTAAAGGTACTGTTAACACTCATTATTCATTTTCAAGTTCATGGCTGAAGCTCCTCACATTCTGGGTATGTTCGAGGTCAATAAGTAAATAGAGTTTATTAATAGTACAGTGTGGTTTGGCCTTCCTTCCATGTTTAATGGAATCATTAATCTATGTAACCTCTACCCACATACTAAATTGCACTGGAATTTGTGAAAAATAGCACACTATACAGCCTCACATAAAATTTATGGGTGTAAAATTAGATCTCAGTACCCTTCAATTGTGTACCAAATTTATTTCTAATCAGTCATATCTCCTGCAGATTGTTGAACAACAGAGAAACACACACATGAAATGCTAACAGTAAAATCTGAAAACAACTTATTTTATGTGGTTAAAGCTATACATGAGCCTGATGCAAGCTTTGGTTTGTTTCTTTATTTCTTTTTGCTTTCTTTCTTTCTTTCTTTCTTTTTTTTTTTTTTATTGCGGTAACACTGAGTTAAAATACTGTATGTTTCAGGGGTATAAGTTCATATCTCTGTGAATGTATATTATCACACCAGTCCCACCACCGAAGCCCCAGTGGTCCTCCACTATAGTCCACTGTACCCCTTCCCCATTTTTCTCCTACACACCCCTTTTCCCTTTTGGTAGCTTGAATTCTGTAGTCATATCACAAGGCTTTATTTTTTTCTGTTCCTTTGCTTTGTTTCTTCATATTCTGCATATGAGTAAAATCATCTGATACTTGTCTTTCTCCTTCTAACTTGCTTTCCTTAGCATAATCTCCTCCAGTTCCATCCATGTTGCAAATGGTAAGAGTTCTTATTTTTTTTTAGCATCTGATTGTATGTATGTGTATCCGTACTACATGTTCTTTATCTACTCAACTCTTACTAGGCAATTAAATTGTTTCCATAGCTTGGCTATCGTAAATAGGGTTGCAATGAACATGGGAGCCTATATCCCTTTGAATTAGTATTTTTGTATTCTTTGGGTAATTCCAGGAGATGCCTTGCTCAATTATGTGGTACATTTGTTTTTAACCTTTTGAGAAACCTCTGTATTATTTGCCAACTTCTCCCCACCCCCAGCCGCGGTCAGTGAGGGCTCCCTTTACTCCATACCCTCACCGACACTTGTTTCTGGTTTTCTGATGAGTCATTTTCACAGGTGTGAGATGGCATCTAAGGTTTTGATTTTTATTTCTCTGATATAAGTGAAGATGAGGAGTTTTCATGTACCTGTTGAGGGATTTGTTTGGACACTTTGGAGAAGTGTCTGTTTTGCTCGTCTGTCCATTTTTTGACTAGTTATTTGTTTTAATTTTGTTGATTTGTATGAGTTCTTTGTTGCCATTGGATATTAACCCCTTGTTGGATGGGTGATATGCTAGTATATGCTCCCATTTTGTAGGATGTTTGTTTTTAACGATAGTTTGCTTGTTTTTCTGTGTAGATTTCTATATGATTAACTAATGTCTGTTTTTAGTCCAGTACTATACTGTTTTTGATTCCTATTGCTTTGCAGTCTGGGAGCATAATGTCTTTTTTTTTTTTTTGGTCAAGACTGCTTCAGATATTTAGGGTCTATCTGGTTCCATACAGATATAGTAATTTGTATGTTTGTCCCATTAATTTAGACCCATTTGTTTATTTTTGTTTTTGTTTTTCTTGACACCAAAGGTGTCCTTGAAGCCAGTGGCCTGGAGTGTTTTGCCTATTTTTTTTTCTATGTATTTAATGTTTCTGGATATTACCATCAAATCTTTGATACATTTTGAATCATTTTTCCTGTATATACGAGATAATGGTTTAGTTTTCTTCTTCTTTATATGACTGTCCAGTTTTCCCAACATCATTTACTGAATATATTTTCCTTTCTCTGTTGTATGTCCTTGCTTCCTTTGTTATAAAGTAATAATTTCTGGGTTTTCAATTCTATATGATTAATTTGTCTGTTTTTAGTCCAGTACCATGCTGTTTTGATTCCTGTTGCTTTGCAGTATAATTTGGGAACATAATGTCTTCATTTTCTTTTTGTCAGGATTGATTCAGACATTTAGGGCCTTTCTGGTTCCATACAAATATAGTAATTTGTATGTTTGTTGTATTTCCTTGAAGGGGATTGCAGCAATTCTATATATTGCACTGCGTAAAATTACCATTTAAAAATGTTAATTCTGGGGTCCTCCTGGTGCCTACAACAGCTCTGCATAGCTGGCATGGCTGCTTGGGTGAGTTTGATTTCTGCCCCAAGATGATTCACACGGCACAACAGACCTCTCCTGTGTGGGCCACTACTGCCCTCAGCAGTGTCAGTCTGCCTGTTCTGCTCCCCACTCTGTCTCTGGTGAAGATAATCTGCCTATTCCACTCCCCATTCTGCCTCTCTGCCCCTGTACCTCTGGCCTGTACCCCAGTTCTGTCTGCATAAATAAATAAATCTTTAAAAATTAATAAAAATTAAAATGTTAATTATTACATGAGTATGGACTATCTTTCCTTTCTTCGTCTTCTTTTACTTCATTTAACAGTGTCTTATAATTTTGTAAGTCTTTCACCTCCTTTATTAATTACTGGGTATTTTATTCTTTTTTTTTTTTTTTGGTGTGATTATATGTGGAACTTTCTTGATTTGATTGCTTGAATGCTGCATGTAGAGCCTTCCTCTTTACTGTGCTGATTTATTATTCCTACTAGTTTCTTGGGTTTCATATGTTATTTATCAAGGCATCTGTGATTTTTTTTTGCCCCTAAGTGATGAAATTACAGGTGGTCGTATTTTTTTTACAATCTATCAATATTTTGAAAAATGTGACTCTTATAAAAAATGACTCATGTTGACATGATTAGAAAAGAAAATGGTGTTTTACCTAAGCTTGAATACCTTTTGTTGCTTGAAACAGACACAGAATTCAGGGTGGAATAGTCTCATAGGAGAACTGAGAGAGAAGGAAAATTGTAGGTCACTCCACTGGAGATGGCAATTAGCCTATAGAGGGTGATTGTCAACCTTTTGGAAGAAATTTGAGCATGATTTCTTTGTGGTCTGAGTTCTATTTTTGCCTGTGTTAGGATCTACAGCTGGCATCAGTGCTGGAGGGAGCAGCTCCATGAACAGCTGTAAGCTCCCCTCATCTATCAGCTCTGCAGGACAGCAGCTCTGGGTCCTCTTAGCCCCTAAACTACAGTTTTGCAGAAGCTGTTTTCTACTGACATCACCACCAGCAGCAGTTCTCTGCATTTTGAATCCCTTCCTAGTGACATCTTACACACCTGCCTTTTTTTTTTTTTTTTAAGCTCTTCCACTGCTCCTAAGTGAGGAATAGAAATTTTAAATGGCAAGAAGAGAACAAAACACCTCTTCTTCCTTCTCTTCAAAAAAGACCCTACTGTCAACAGTGCCTTTTTTTTTAAAGCCGGTCTCTCCCTTTTCCTTTCTTTCCCAAAAATATGTTTCACAGGCTGTTTGTGAAGCAAGTGTGAGCTGCAGCAGCCTCTCTTATGTGGCCTTCCATCTGTAGCTTGGTCTGAACTGTGTGCCATATATTTAGAATACCTAAATTAGTAGTGTTACATGTGCTATTTAAAGAGGAACTGGAAAGTCAGATGGAAGAGCAAGACTATTGATCAGGATTGGCTTCTGGATGGTGTTGGCTCTTATCCTTGAATCCCAGAGTTAGAGATATTTTGGGAACAGCAAGTGAACAGATGGTCTGTGTAGCAGCTGGCCCATGGGGTAATTAGTCTATGGAGGCAATTGGTCATTTTCTGAGCTTGGGGCAGAACTTTGCCTCTGTTGCGCCATTCAAGTGTGTACAAAGGCCCCGGTTAGAACATGAAGGGCTATGAAATCACACTATCACAGCTGATAGTGGCTCAGTGTGGCTGCACAAGTAAAAAGGTGGAGAAAAGGTAGCAAAAAGGTGGTGGGAAAGATTTTTTGTTTTTAATTTACACTTGGCTATATTAACTCTGTTTATCACGGCTAGGAAAGAATGTCATTGTCAAGGGAGCCATTGAAAATCCAACCCAAGAAAAGCCCTATTCCTATTCATAGCATTCGTGTTCCTTTGTTGCTGAGCTTCCTGGTTCTTCCACTAGACTGAGATGAGGGACCATCTCCCAGGCCACTCCCTGCCCCAGTGCTAAGCAGAAGGCGTGGTACATAGACACGATCAGTATTGAATGACTAAGTGAACTCTCAGAGAGAGCAGCAGTAGAGCACAGGTGGAGGGGTTGGCTATATACGAGAGGAAGGAGAATGCTCCCTTTCAGACCAGGACAAAGGATGGCTGTGCAAAGTGAGGACTAAATTTTTGCTTATTTGATTTTTCCACTGGGAGAACGACTAGGGATTTCAGCTCTAAGCACATACAAGTAACCACTGTGCTATGCAGTAAGTGTTTGACAGTGACAATTTCATAAGATGCTTTTCTCCCTCCATAGCGCACTATTTTGAGCCTTTAAAGTGAAAATTAATTAAATTGTACACTTGAGATTCTACTTTAGTAATCATCCTAGTTTTCTCTCTTGTTCATCTTGATTCTCCTCCCAGGACACCCTTGCAGCACTACAGTTCACTACCGTGTTTGCTATTAACCACTGTGTTTGCTATTAACCCAGGCTCCCATCTCTCAGCTCCATACTGTACCTATAAGAGACGAGTCTTCCCTTCAGATGGGATCATTGTTTCTCTCTGGATATATTCAACATAATCATAACAGCTATAATTAATTTTCAACAATCTTGGCTCTATGAAAAATGTAAACCCCCTCTGATCTGTTGTGATTCATGGGCAGGGAATATTTATTAGACAATTCCCTGCAATCTTCTCTTACAAGGTTAACTTTGGAATCAGCCTGAATGTAAGCCTCAGCTAACACATTCATTCAACTGACTTTTTTATGCACACAGGGTGCATAAAACCCCTCAGTTTCTCTCTCTGTAAAATGGACATTATTAACACTTTGTGGGGTTGTTGTAAGAAGTATGTGTTTCTATATACTGTTAATGTTTTTTATAGTAGTGCCTGAAACAGTTAAGTGTTAATTATTGCCACTGTTTCTGTTACTTGTTGGCAGCCTTGGGGAAGGCAGTTTTATAGCTCTGGAAAAATTTTAAAAATTATGCTGGCATCTTGAAGCCCTCCTGAATTATACTTGATTTCCTTTAAGACTCCACTGAGATTGTGGTAAGTTTGTTTCTCTTTATTCTATTGATTGAGATCGATTTACTGAGATAGCATTGGTTTACAACTCTGTAAATGTATGGAATACAGACAGTCTTATCCTTCAACAACTGCATAGCCCATACCATGCTCACCTCCAAAAATGTGGTTACTTTCCACTGCCATTTAGTTGACACCCCATCTATTCCTCCCAAAACCTGGTCTCGGTAACCACCTGTTGTCCAAGTCTTCAGTTTTGTTTCTTCCTATGCCTTGTTACTTTATATTACACATATGAGTGAGATCATATGGTGTTTGTCTTCTTCTTTCTGACTTGTTTCACTTAGGATAATCTCAAGTTCATTATGTTGCAACATATTTTTTTTATAGTGGAGCTATATTCCATTGTTTATATATACCTTGTCTTCATCCATCCATTTCCCTTTCTTGACTCAACTCCATTTAGTAAAAAAAGAATTAAAAGTTTTTTCCATGTGGAAGTCTCTAGATATTTTCTTTACAAAATTAGGATTCTGATCTAACCCTCTGTTTATCAATGATCATATTAAAAGTGTCTTTATCACACTATAATCAGTTTGGCACAGTCGGTATCTATTGAATTAAGAGGGTGTCTCAGGAAGTGTTTGATGTGAAGAGTTTTTGATGTAGGGTGGATATTAATATTCACTCATTTATTTCATCGTATCTTGGAATAAGATGCCTTCTCTTTTCTTTCCTGGAGCTGCTGGGTTCCATTCTAAAATCCCAAGCTGCCTTAGACTAGTGAGCTCAATGATTTCATGGTCTTTCCAGTATTTTTCTACTTAGAATCCTCTTAGAAGGTGGATGGCATAGGAAGGACACTACAGATGGCTTATGAAAGGACATGTGTGTCAACAGCAGACGTGGCCAGGCCCTCAGCTGAAGACTTGTTAGGGCAGTGACCCCCCTCCCCCACACCCCCAGGAGTTTCTGAACAGCTGAGTCTTTCTAAACCTGACCATTTTTCTGGTCTGGGGTTTTAGATCCGTGATTCTTACTGTCTATTCATCATGCTAATTGCTCTTTGGTTTTAGTTTCTTTGGCTTAGCTCCCATTTGCTTGACTCTTCATGCAGTGAAAATCCACCATGGTCGTGACCCTTAGCACCTCTTCCTCCCCCGAGACTGTGTGCCAGGACTTCCCTTTCATAGATACAGGGTGTCCAGAGCATTTTAGGAATCCAATTGACTAAGAATAGCAGTAGAAGAAACTCATCCTTTTATTTCCAGACACCAAAGTTGCTGTGAAGAGGTCCATGGTGATCTCTTTTGGCTGTTGGAGTGAAATTGTCTTCTAAAAGCAATGCCGTATTTTAGGATATAGCTTATATCATAGTACTTTTCAGGTATTAACATGGTAGATGAGTCTCTGGGGTAGAACAATAAAAAACTTAAAAGCAGTAACTTTCAGGAATAAAATTTAAGGTCTTTAGAGTTGTCAGCTTGAGGAAACATTGAGGTAGCTCTTCACAAGGAAAGTATCATATATAAGTGTGAGTTGGCATCCGAGTGTAGGTTAACTTTCTCCCTCCACAATTAATGGGTAAAGGATTTCTCTTTGTATTGACTTCTCAGAGGACACATAGTCAATCCCAAGACCTGACACACAAGCTTTGAAGAGCAGAAAGCCCTTTTCATTCCCATTTACTCACAACCATTATTATGCACTTACTGGGTGCTGGGCACTGTTAAAGGCCTGTGGCTCCAGAAGTGTGTCAGAAAGCACTTCTAGTTGGAGAAGGAAATAAACATAAATTTAAAGAAGTAGGTCATATACAAGAAACAGTGATTCCCTTCTAGGAGAAAAATAAAGCTGTTTAGGGGAGTTGGGAGCTCTGGGGGAAAATAAGGCAGTCAGAGGAATCCATGTCTGTCCCTGGCTGCATGGCAACCCCTAAGGTTACAGCTGCCTACAAGAGTTTAGTGAGCTCCTGCTAAGTGTTAACCCGCTTGTTAGGCCGGCTTCATAGCAAAGAAGTAAGGTGTAAAGGAAGCAGGGGGCAAACTGTGTGGCAGACACCCGGAGTGCAGGAGAGGCCTGGAAGAGTCGTGGTCAGTAAGGGCAAGCTGTGATTGTGAAGTGCAATTGTGATTTCATTCGCCACACAAGAGAATCACTCTCATTATAAGGCAGTGTCTGGAGAGTGACAGCCTTTAAAACTCGGAAAAGGAATATTAATGACAGTTGACCCTTTGACTTTAACAAAAGAGCTTTAACTGCACAGGCCACACCTAGGCAGATGTGTTTCTATCCCAGGTCCTCATTTATGGATTCAGTCACCTGGATGTGGGAGGGCTGAGTCCTGAGATGTGGAAGCAACTAGATGGATGGCCGACTCTTAAGTTGCACACCAATTTTCAACTGCTGTTAAAACATCATAGGCATATGAATTAGAATAAGACAGAATTGAAAAATGAAGCACAAAGTATCCAGAGAGGGCTCTCCCTGGTGGTGCAGTGGGTTAAAACACAGCACTAAGAACCTAAAGCCACTTCAGCAGGAGTTTGATCCCAGCCCTGGAGGTGACCCACATGACAAAGCAGACTTCTCCTGACCCGCCCACTGCTCCCCTCAGCAGTGTACTTAATCAGTCATACTGTTCTGCTCCCCACCCTGTCTCTGGTGATCCTCTCACCGCCCCTGCACCTTTGGCCTGCACCCCAGTTCTGTATGTATAAATAAATAAATCTTTAAAAACAAAGTATCCAAAGAATATTTTCTCACTTCTCCTCCCAGCTTCATCTCCTGACATTGTAACTCATAATAAATGCTAAGACCTACTCTTTGGGACTTTTGCTCTGAGTTTCATGTCTATAACACCCTCCAATAAACCATTACTGAACATTCATGAGTTCTTGTGCTCCCCAATATTTCCTCTTTATGTTCTTCTCATAGACATATCTACCATCCAGGTGGTACTGATATGTCGAACGCAGAGAAAAGAAGCAAAAAAAAAAGATCAGACAAAGCCAAACTGCAACACACCTGAGAAATCTGACTATAATACAACCGAGCTACCCAAGAAGGAGGGAAAGGTAGACAAGTGGGAAGGGAGATGTGGTGGAGGACTGTGAGTGCTTTGGAGGGGGCCTTCTATATCTTTAACACACAAACAACGCTGTCAACCAGTGTCACCTTCAACAACATAAAAAAGAAGTGGCCGCCATCTTAACACTAACACTCTAAAATGCGTTTGCTGTAACAGGGAAAAATCAGGGCTCCTCAAGCCCATCCCAGGAGCACACGTGGCAGAGATTCTCCTTTTAAGGAGAATAATAGGTGCAGATCACAAAATGCTCTTTGATGCCACCGTTGTTCACTCCAATTTCATTTGAACATTAGACCTTCATGGCATAACAACCTCTGTCACATTAGGCCTCCACATTAACGCTCCTTTAACGGTACAATTTAGGGTAATAGAATGGTTTGGCTGTGGAGAAAAGGGAGGCATTCTTTTTGGGATTACTCAGTTCCCAGAGTCATTCTGAAGAGTAGCCATGCTCTATAACTGCCTGTGAATGACTTTGCTGGCGTTTGGGCATCACTAGATCATGGAAGCCTTGGAATCATATTCCCTAAAGCAGTGCTTTCCAATGTAGGGACATGTTACAGTCTCTCCGGGGGCCCAGGCTGTACTGTAATCTAATTAAATCAGAATCTCTGGGAGGCGGGACCTGATATCCGTGTTTTTAAAGCTCTCGGGAGATTCTGGGGTACAGCCACAAGCTTGAAAGGATGGCCAGATCTAGAGCTAGAACAGCCCTGGAACAGACAGGGAGAGTTCTCAAGCCTGTGCCTTTTCAGGGGAGGGTCCCTGGAGGCTGTGATACAGTTTGTGGAACATCATGGAAGCTGTTTGACCTTGTCTCTTTAGTGCTTTCTTTTTTTTTTTTTTTTTTGTCTAGTCTCTTTAGTACTTGACCTTCATTTTTTGCGGGGAACTGAATTGAAACCTTTTTCCCACATTCCCAAGAAATATGATTGCTGGAACTGAGTACTTAAAATATTCTGTGGGTTAAGTGTTGATATATGTACTTCAGCCCTAATAACAACCGTTTGACAGGTAATCTGTTGTGATTGTTCTTACTTTATAAGTGAGGACACAGAGGTAAAGAAGTTTTGGTTCTTTGCCCCAAGATACAGAGCTGAACTGGAACCAAGACACCCTGGCTTTAGAGCCTGATGTTTTCCCGTTCCTAATCTGCTGCCTCTCAGTCCACACAGGAAGTCAAGCACTGATTCAATCAGCAGATACTGAACACTAACCGCTGATGTGCCAGGCACTGCTGAAATACCCTTTCCCATATTCCTGTTATTGAATTAGGGGTGGTTAAACAGACAACAGACCTGTAGAGTCACTGTCATTATCACAAATCAAAACAACATCAATCGTTTCAAAATCATTTTTCTTGGTAGAAGTCCTGTAATGTCAGTTCTTTCATATTTCACAACCTGTACAGCAGGTTAACTGTTTAGTTATGTAATTTTTTAAATTTTCTTTGAGACTTCCCTCTTTGATTCATAGATAATTTAGAAGTGAGTTATTTAATTTCCAAGTGTTCAGAGCTTTTCTTGTTGGCTTTCTGTTATTAGCTTCTTGTTTGATTCCATCATGAGCAGAGAACACACACTGTATAATTTTTAATTCTTTTGCAATGATTGGTTTGTTTTATGGCCCAAGTTGAATGTTCCATGAGTGTTTGAAAAATATGTATTTTAAACTCTCGTTGGGTGGAATAATCTACTTAATCAATGATATCTCCTTGGTTGATTGCATTGATCCTATCTTCTAAATCCTTCCTGATTTGATGTCTGGTAATTCTATCAGTTGTTGGCAAGGGGGTTGAAGTCCCCTTGTTTATCCTTTCAGCTTTATCAGTTTTTGTTTTATGTCAGAGACTCTGTTGTTTAGTTTATATACATACAGAATTATACTTTTCTGTGGAGCAATCCTTTTATCATATTATAATGTTCTTCTTTGTCTCTAATGATTTTCTTTGTTCTAAAGTCTTCTTTATCTTATAATAACACTCCTCTTTAAATTAATGTTTGCACACTGTATCTGTCTCCATCATTTTCCTCTTAACTTACCTTGTCATTTTTAAATTTGAAGTAAGTTTCTATAAACAGCTTATAGTTGTGTATTTTAAAATCTATACTGCCAGTCTCTTTCTTTTAATTACATTAAGACAAGGTAATTATTTCTATGTACAGTTTATATTTCCCAAGTTAACTATTTACATAACAGTGGTACCTTTTGATTTTAGAGAGCTCACTTAGAGGTTAAATTAAAAAGAACTATCAGAGTCTATTATGGTTAAAAATTGTGAGCTGTATTCTGGGCCTTCTGATCCCTTTGTTACTCTTTAGTGCACTGTGGCTTATCCATAGTTTCGAATGGTTTTGCAGAAATGTATATATACAAATATAAAATCTTTGTAAAACAAACATGAATTCTTATCACTCACTAATTAGATGAGCTAGTCAAAAAGATAAATGCTTCTAAGAAATCCAATTTATGGTTTTCCTTGAACCACAAAGCAATTGATGCAGTTGCTACTTTGAAAGTCACTGTGATTCAATTTTTAAGACTAGGAAATAGGACCAATTCACTGGTATCTTGTTTAAGGTTGGTGAAGCCAGAGTTAGAATGCCAGTCTCTGAATGGGTGTTGGTCAAGCTCAGGGAATTGGTTGCACAGACAACAGGATCACTGTCACAAAAAAAACTTAACATCAATTGTTTCAAAATCATTGTTCTCTGTAGAAGTCCTGTAACATCATTTATATATGTATCTCTGTGTGTGTGTGTGTGTGTGTGTGTGTATACATTTCACAATAGCAAGTTAGCTATTTAGTTATGTGGGCTTTAAAATTTTCCTTGAGACTCCCTCTTTGACTCATAGATTATGTAGAAGCGAGTTAAGCAAGAGCCAGGGAAGTTGGTGTGTCTTGCATCAGAAAGGAAGCTTTTCTAATTATGCTAGTGATTGGCAGTAGGTGTGATGTGGTGCAGGGTTTTATGAGGGGCAGATAGTCAGAAGAAGGCCCTGGTGTACATAAAGGGGCCTAGGATTGATGATTTGAAAATTCTAGTTGATATTTCATATTAGAAATTTATTTCTTAGGCAATAGCTAAAAAATTTCTGTTGCAGTACTGCTAAAAAAATGACCTTAACTCAACTGCATTAATTTGTATTTCACCAGATTTTTTATTGGAATATCAAGAGTCCTCACATCTAGATCTACAGTACTGATTAAAAATATAGTTGCTTGCATGAAATTCAAGCATTTTCTCTCTTTTTAAAAAAGATTTCATTTATTTATGCATACAGAACTGGGGTACAGGCCAGAGTGCATGCAGGGGAGGTGAGAGGATTCACCAGAGACAGAGTGGGGAGCAGAACAGGCAGATCGACGAAGTACACTGCTGAGGGTAGCAGCGGGCGGGTGAGGAGAGGTCTGCCACGCCATGTGGTCACCTCCGGGGCAGGCGGGAATTGAACTCATGCGGAAGCGGCTTTAGATTCTCAGTGCTGTGCTTTAACCCGCTGCGCCATCAGGGAGGGCCCATAGTGCTGCATTTTTAACCCATTGCGCCACTAGGGAGAGCCCAGAAATTCAAGCATTTTCTAATGCCAGTGTATAGCATGGCAAGAAGAGGGATCCAGATCCCTGATCTGGGTGATGGGGAGAAGTAATACATTAAATGGCCAGTGGGACAAAGGGAATTACATCATTGTAGTGGTGAGATTGACAGTTGTTGGCACAATGGTTTTGCCAACATTATTGCCAAACAAATGAAGGTGCTACCTGATGTACACAGACACTGATGTCACGGTATCAGGTTTTGAGAAGAGAACTCAGCTTTGTTGTGAATTGATTGGCAAGGAGATAGGAGATAAACTCAAATTTGCTCCCCTGATAAGAAAGGGAATGCAGTTATATAGGGTTTGGAAGTAAGGGTTGGAACAAAACAGTTGATTTTATTGGCAGAATAACAAGTTAGGGGCAAAGAACATAAACTTGGCTGAAGTTTATTGGTTAGTTCACATATAAAGAAGTCAGAAGCTTTCCTTCAGATCTGGTATTTTGATTTCTGTTGGATCATTCCCCTCAGGGCAGCTCCCCCTTCTCTTGGGCTCAACTTAAGGGAGGTTAATTGATAAGCCTCTAGGCTCTGCTGTGTCTGTAAAAGCATGTCTAGGAGAAAAAGTTAGATACTCGGTTTTTTTTATTATTCTTTTGCTCTTGAAGTCTGAGACCAGTTCAATCACTTAGCTTCAGTTTCAATATCTTTGATACTCTCTATGTACAGGCATACATGTTTTTCATATAGAAACTTAATTAATCTTTCTAACAGTTCTATGAAAAAAATCAGTATTATTGTTAATCCTGTTTCTTAAAGATGAAGAAATCAATGTCAGCGTATCAATCAATAAGATATTACTCTTCAAAGGTGAGTTTTAAAGCTGACTTTTCTGATATTTGGAGAGTTGATTTGCTTCCTGAAGTGTCTTTATTGATGTTTACCCTCAAAAGTCAAACTCAAAAAGAAAAGAAGAGAAGAAAAGAAAGATAAGTTCTAAGAATTCCTTTGATATTAAAATGAATTTACCTTTAAAGAGCCTTAACATGACATGTGCTTAAATTTAGTCCTTATGCCCATCACTATGATTACATCACTTGAAACCTTGAACAAGTTATTCATTTAACTTCTGTTCACACACACAGTTATTATTAATATACCCTACCATCAATGCACCCATTTGTTAAAGCACACGGGTTAAATGACTTACATTTTTGGAAGATGTAATTAGGATCAAGATGGTGTTTGTGAATGTGGTTTGAAAAGCAGACATGAGTCGGGGTGATGTAAACTGCTAGACTGTGTATTCTAGTTGGATTGTCAGTTGCTGTAGGGTGGTTGTACATAGACAAGCCCAATGGTTAGTCAAAGACAAGAGTGTGGTCACAGATTCCTTTTCTTTGACCTTTTAACTCCTGCTATTGCTGCTGCCTGTATCTTAAGTGTTCTGCAACATCCTGTTGTATTTTGATAGGAAGTTCCACAGCTGTCAGGAAACCTGTCCTGATAATGGCTGCTCTGACTTCCCTTCTTTGGTTTTTCTGGAATCCCTACAAAACTCCCTGCTCTTCGTCTCCATCATAACTGTCTAGCCTTTTAAACTCCAGTTAGTCCAGCGAGTGGTCTATTCTGTGTCACTTTCTACCTTTGGTTTCCTAAAATAAGTTTATGGGAAGAGATGGATCTGCTGTTTCTAAATTAGACACCCACTCTTCTTCAGTAAGAATTGAGGAAGAGGCTCTCCCTGGTGGCGCAGCGGGTTAAAGCACAGCATTAAGAAGCTAAAGCCACTTCCGCATGAGTTCGATCCCCGCCTGCCCCGGAAGGGACCACATGGCCTGGCAGACCTCTCCTGACCCGCCCGCTGTCCCCTCAGCAGTGTACTGCGTTGTTCTGCCTGTTCAGCTCCCCGCTCTGTGTCTGGTGAATTCTCTCACTACCCCTGCACCTCTGGCCTGTACTTGTTCTGTATGCACAAATAAATAAATCTTAAAAACAACAACAACAACAAAGAATTGAGGAAGAAAGAGTGGTGAATAGCTGTGGTTTTGGATAGCACATTGTCTGTCTGGTCCACTGCAGCACTCTGGGGGAGTGAAGCTGCAGCAGCTTATGCTCTTTTCTTAGAATGCCCTCGCCGATGGAGTCTAAGCACACACTCATTTGTCTCCAATTCTGGGGAAGGAGCTTCTAGCAAGCTGTCCACACCCTCCAGCAGGTGGAGACGTCTTCTTTCCTTTCCCATTACCTGGGCCAGACTCTCGAGGGTGTTTCACATGCTATTTGTCTGTTTTGTTTCCCTCCCTGCCTTCCTCACTAGAATGTGAATTCTGGAAGCAGTGATTTTTTATTATGTTCATCTTTCTATCAGTAAAGCAAATGCCATAACAAATAATAGCCAGAAGAAAACTCAGTAAAGATGAAAATAGCCGTGTTATTTGGATATGAGTTGTGTTATTCTGTTGGGTCAGCTGCTGAAGAGCCCAGGCCACTGCTGCCCAGGAGTCAGAGTCAACCTTGGCTTCCCATCTACTGTCCATTCCACAGTATCGTGCGTGAAGTGATAAGTAGGTTGTAGTTTTGCAGGAAAAAAAGATGGCTCTAAAAATAACATGACTACTCACTAGTAGTAATGTTGACCTGAAGACAAGCTCTAAGTAAGTGAGCTTCTTAAAAATTATTTCTGATTACTAAGAATGAAGTATTGAATTTGTCTGTGTGGACCTATTCCATGAACAAATACACACAAATGAAACCAGCAGAAATGAGGAAAGGCGATTGCTGAATTGTTCCAGCCAGGATATCAGTCAATGC
The DNA here is from genome assembly GCF_000260355.1 of Condylura cristata. Taxonomy (NCBI): domain Eukaryota; kingdom Metazoa; phylum Chordata; class Mammalia; order Eulipotyphla; family Talpidae; genus Condylura; species Condylura cristata. The sequence goes on from NW_004567115.1 coordinate 27,519,358, forward strand.
AAACATTTCTTACCAAATGAAAGGAGGTTTAGTGAAAGTTGACAGTGGGGTACACTTGAGTCAGGTCGTGTCCAAGTGCCCCTGTGAACAGAGGCTCTGCGTTGCTTAGATGGGTTTGTGCACACAGACACTCACAGATACTCACAGACACTGTGGGGTGGGGGTGGGAGCACCTTGGAAGATGCATTCTTAATGTCTTTTATGAAGGGGAATTCTTTATCCTCTGGTAAGAATTTGGGATGTCATGGCAGTTTTGGGACATCTCTTTCACAAATGTTAGCTGTCTTTGATTTTCTGTAAGAAAATAGAGCTGACAATAGCTGGCTGTGTAGTGAGGTCTGGGAAGGAGATATTTTATCTAGGCAGTATTTTCTAGGTAACTGAAGCAACCGCCAAAATCATTTTTTTTGAAATTATCCCAGGTATTTCCCTTTTCTGTTATTTACCTTTCTCAGGTATTTCGTGTCCTGAGACTGTGCTCTTAGATTGTAACAGAGTCATCAGGTAGAAGCTTTTATAATATATTCCAAAGCAATTTATATATGTGGAGTGTTTCTTCTTGATAGAGTTTTTTTGTTGTTGAAAATGCTTTTTTCCACAAAAACCTTCTTTTCTAAATTTACTACTTTCAATGTGTTACAGACTATGAATTCAGATAATTGCTATTTAACAGCTGCTACCTTTGTGTGTTAAAATAAAAGCTCTACGAGTAGCTGTGGTGATTATCTGGATAAATGAACTAAGAATCGTGGTTTTCGCTACAGGCTTTGCTTGCTTATTCTCACTTCCCAGAGCTCTTCTTCCTGTCTCTCCTCTGAGTCACTGTGGCATGTGAAAAGTGGCCTCTAGAGAGAAAACTCTTGCACGCAGAATGTTTCAGTCAGTCATGAGTAAGTTGGGACATATCATACTTCTTTGGGTCATTTGTTCATCTGAAATAGAAGGTCTCCATGGTCCTTTCATGTTTTCACGTGCCAAAAAATGTAGTTCAGCAAAGACTTTAACAACTTTTAAGACCAAAGTGTCTGGAGGATCGAATGTTCACTGTCCATAGAGATAAAGCTCTTCCCAGAGAAAGAAGAATGGCTTTAGAAAGGATGACAGGATCTAAGGACTCTAAGAACACCTTGCCCTTCTTAGAGGAGAGTGGTTAATAGTATAAAATATGTATAACAGGGCCCTCCCTGGTGGTGCAGCGAGTTAGGGCACAGCACTGCAAGCTAGCCTCAGCCACTTCAGTGCAAGTTCCATCCCCACTCTGGAGGTGACCACATGGCGTAACAGACCTCTCCTCCTGCTGCTCCCCTCAGCAGTATACTTTGTCGATCTGCCTGTTCTGCTCCCCACTCTGTGTCTGGTGAATCCTCTCACTGCCCCTGCACTTCTGGCCTCTACCCTGTTTCTATATAAATAAATAAATAAATCTTTTTAAAAAGTACGTCTAACAAAGTCTACTTCTTTAACCATTTTTTAAGTGTACATTTCAGTGGCTTTTAGCACATGCTCATTGTTGTGTATCCTTCACCACTACCAGTTTCTAGAACTTTAAATCATGTGAAACAGAAACTGTACTCATTAGACACTAGTTCCCCATTCCCTGCTCCTTGCAAGCTGCTGGTGACTACCAGTCTGTCTGCTTTCTGTGTCTGTAAATTTGACTACTCCATGTACTTCACACAGGTGCAGGCAGACAGTATTTGTCTTTGTTTGCTGCTTTCATTAAGCACATATTTTCAAAGTTCATTTATGTTGTTGCCTGTGTGAGAACTTCATTCTTTTTTAAGGTTGAGTAGTTTTCCGTTGTAGGTATATACCGCGTTCTGTTTATCCATTTATCAGCCAACGGCAGTTTGGTTTGTTTCTATCTCTTGATTATTGTGAATAATGCTGCTATGGACACAGGGGCACAGGTTTCTGTTGGCATCTCTGTTTTCAGTTCTTTGGGGTCGAGAAGAGAAGGAATTGCTGTATCATATGATAATTCTATATTTAACTTTTTGAGGAACTGCCAAACTTTTCCACAGTGATCGAGCCATTTCCATTCTCACCTACTACACATGAATGTTCAGTTTCTCCAAGGAGCAAGAATAGTTGCATCACTCAGTACAAACCTGGCCTGCAAGTGCAGAATTTCACATGGAGTAGAGGCAGGACCTACAAATAGACTAACACCAGAGGATGGAGGGACTTGAAGGCTTAGCCCCAGTATTGATACTTTATTGCATTAGGTTATGGAAATATGGTGAGAACTTTTGAGCTTGGGGAAAGGCAGGCTCATTAGAGTGGCACTCTTGAAAGGTTAAGGGTAAAGGAGACAAGTAGGATGAATAAGGCCATGAAAGTGGACTCTGGAAGTGGTAGGTGATTGCAGTTATTGAACCTAGAGGCCCAGGCTTCTCGCAGAAAGGTAGGAAAGGCAACGATGAAAGTGGCGACTCTCTGGGCCCAGCAGTGCCAAACTGGCACAACCTGTGTGCCATATTGAGGGAGGAAGGGATATGAAGGTGTGGAGTGGTGCCTCCTCGAACTTCAGCATCGTGAATTTTGAGGTCTTTAAGTTGAAGACAAGAGATAGAAAGGGGACCTGCATTTGCTTAGCCCCTGCCTGTGAAGCACCAGATATTTGCAGCAGATTGTAGAGCTGTGTTTTGGGTACCAGGAGGGTCCCCATCTATGCAGCGATCCTCAGGCTGGCCCTCTTGAGTAGGAGAGGATAGGATGGGCATTAGGACACTTGCAGAGGGAGCAGGAACTCAAAATTGGACACCTGTGGAACGAAAGAAGGGAAAAGAGGTGTCAGGGTGTCCCAATCAAGATCTAAGCTAGCTCCAGAGTTCTTATTTTGGTCTATGATTCACACAGTACATAAAAATAATACTTTCTTGTAAAATGCTATAAGGAAGGTGTGTGTGGGGGGGTAGTTAGATTTGCATTGCATCTAGTAGCTTATTGGCCAAAACCCCACCCCCATCAGGATGCTTCTGTCCCCCTTCTCAGTCTCTTTATGGTCCCCCACTGAAGGTTTCCAGAAGGCACAAGGATTCACTAGGTGTCTTTTGTGCTTGAAGAAGATGGGGAGTGTGCCCTGGCAGGGGTGTGGACGGGCATGCCTGCGGGTGTGGTGTGTAAATGCGGGGTGTAGGCTTCAGTAGTTGTAGGTTGCAAGAGAGTTTTAAATAACTTATTTAAAAAGGTGGAATTAAGGGATCTACAATCAGATTTATAAGGCATCATTAAATTAATTGGGCAGAGTATGGGGAAATAGGTTAAAAAAATTCGGGGTAATAAGTGTTGCAAGGCGTCATGTATGGAAGATGATGAGAAAGCAGCTGAAACTGTGGCGTTGAGATCAGCCTGGGTGTTACCAGCATAGAAACCAAGGCACGCGCCACGAGGCTTTAGTTCCTGCAAGGTTATGAGGCTCATTACTAGTAGGAATTACTCCTGTCTCTGGGTTTTTTACAAACAGATGCCCATCTTTTGAGGTGGGCTTGAGCATATGCCTATCTGTATTTTCATCTCTGTAGGTTTAGTTTTTAAAAGTTAATGATTCTTATCCTGTAGCTGAGGAAGAAAATAGCAGAAGCAATCCCTGCCCACGTGCATTTTTATCTGTGCGGTAAGCTGTCAGCAGCCTTTGCGCGCGCTGCTGTGTGAGGGCCTGCTTGCTGAGGGCCTGCTTGCTGACACTGAATGACCATCAGCCCCAGCAGGCCTGTTTCAGCTGTGCAGATGGCACTGACCTTCTTCAGAGCCTGAGACCTGGTGGTTTTTCCAACTGGTCAGTGTTTAAGGGTGGGGAAGAACCCATTTCCTTAGCATGGGCTAAATGCCTGAGAGAATGAACAGATTTTGAAGGGAACCACTTAACATTTTCAAAGAACACCTTAGAGCTTCCTTAGAAATAAATCTTTTCTCTTCCATGACTGTCCTGGCAGGGACTCTGAATTGTGTTCCCTTGTGAGCACAGCAAAAGTTTCCTCAGCTGCCCAGCCTTTGAGGACCTTGAGCGATATACCCCGCTACCCAAGGAACAGTGAAGCATCAGGAGAGAGCTTAGTCCTTGTACCTCTGTGCCCAGGTCCTTAAATCATCCATGCTTTGCTGCCAGGTGATGGCATAGTTTGACTCTCTAGGCAGGCCGAGGGGACAGCTGTGAGAAATGAGAGTAGCTTGAAAATTCGCAGCACCACACTTTTCTTTGGCATCTGAAGGAGATCCAAACTTTCAACAGGGTCTGAGAAGCAACAGAACCAGGACTCTAGGAAAAGCACCTTTAAGGCAGAACATGGAGAACTTGGCAATGAAGTGAAGATGTGTGGTTCCCACAAAGGAAGAAAACAGAAGGGTTTGTGAGAGGCCTCTGAACTTGTAGTTGACCACAGGCAGGTGGGAGGTGCATTGTAGCTGAAGTGGGGGTTGAGGGGAAGAAAGATGTGAGCCAGGTAGCATGGCAAACAAAGGGAAAAGATGAGGGAGCTTATCTGGCCAGCTGTGGAATGTTTTCCTTACTATAGTGAAAGCAGCCACCAAACCAGTGATAAGGAGAAGGCAACAAAGTGAAGGGTCCGGGATGGTTGGCTCATTCGATTGGAAAATTCTGTCCAGTCAGGGGGGGCTTGTCCTGAGAGCTGAGCTAGGAGGCTGCGTCTCTTCAGCCTGACAAGTGACAGTGTGGAGTTTCAGGAACAGAGGCATAGAGTGAGAATAGTGTGGGGAGGTCATGAGTAGACTTCCTTCAGCTTCTCTTACTTCTTAACATGCCCTGCTACTGCAGCCTGACAGGAGAGTAATGATGGACTTTATCTTTATGGAGGGCGTGCCGTGTGCCACTGAGGTTTTCATCTCATCACAGGGATCAGCACATTTATTCCCCATGGCAGCCTGTGGGGAAGATGAGACACAGGAAAATTATGCAATTTTCCAGAGTAAACCTTGAGGATGAGGATTTGAATCCAAGCAATCTGGCTCTTAAACCTGAGTCATGCTGCATCTCAAAGCATGCTGAAAGGGTGGTATGAATTTAACAAACATGTGTGCCTGCCACTGTGCTAAATACCTTGTTCTGTCTGCCTTAATGCTTCCAGAAGCTTTCGAAGGGCCACACATAACCATTGTAATGCTGAGCCTCTCCCAGGTACCGCAGACATATCACTATGGTCAACTCATCTGGAACGGCTCGATTTTCTTAAACTGCCGGTACATTGACACCCAACAGTAGTCTTAGATGTACAGTACAGTGCTGTGCACTCTAGATTTTAGGGACTGATTGCCACTGTAAGTCTCGTGAACATTTCTCTCATGCACACGTATTTTTCTTGTAACGAGAACTTTTAAAATCTGGTCTCTAAGCAATATTTAGATGTGCGGTACAGTATTATTAACTTCAGTCGCGATACTGTTTATTCCATCCCTGTGACTCACTTTTTATAACAAGTGTGTGCTTCTTGACCCCCTTCTTCCACTACACCACCTCCCCCAATTTGGCAACCACCAGACTGTCCTCTGCTCAGTCCGAAATGGCTATAATTTGCAGAGATCATTTTAACACACTTTAAAAAACAAAGGTAATAATGATAATATTTAATTAGCATGCAGAAAATGTGGATCAGAAAAAAGACATACCTCCATTTCACATAGTCTCATCTTGACATATTTCCTTATTTAGTCTTTTTAAAATAATTGTACCGATAGTATAAATCTGTTTTGTATCCAATATAACTAACTTTCCCTCATACTTTCATGAAATCTTTATAACTATGATTTTTAAATTGATGGCATTTTGATTTCTTTTGGGATTTTTAAATCGGGAGCCCTTTGAGTTTTCTTGTAATTAGTTGATGTAGAGGTTTGATATTAACTTAATTTTTGTAAAGGGGCATTTTGTCCTAGGTCTCAGCCAGAAAAGAGCACTCAGCAGTCAAGGTTAACTTAAAACTGATCTTCCCTTCCATTTCTGTTAACAGGGATCTACCGAACAGAAAAGGATAAAGGCACTCTGTATGAGCTCACGTTCAGAGGGGACCACAAGCACGAATTCAGACGACTTGTCTTGTTTCGGCCCTTTGGCCCTATTGTGAAAGTGAAAAAGGAAAAACTCAGCATGGCCAACACGCTTATCAATGTTATCGTCCCCCTGGCAAAGAGGGTGGACAAGTTCCGGCAGTTCATGCAGAACTTCAGGTTTGTTCGTTTGCACATGTTTATCTTCCTCAATGTGGTGTGTGTTAAATGCTGATATCATTTCCCGTCATCTCCTTCATTCCCCCTGCCAAATACAAAGGCCCCTTTCTCTTCTCGTTCAACTTTGTTTTTTTTTTCATATAATGTTTATCATTTGTATTTGTTTTTCCCTAAAGAAATTGCGAAACTGCCAGATAAGCATATTTACTTCCAGAAGTAAAAGTTAGATGGGACTGGGTTTTCATCAGCCTCTACAGAGATGGCCCTGGGCCTGCAGTGTGCAGTTCTGACTTGGGCTCAGGTTTGGGGAAGGCAGGGCCTGTGCCAGCCCATCAATGGGGACCTCACAAAGCCACCAGGGGGCGCAGTGGAGCAGTGTCCCTGTGGCCTGGGAGTTGTGCTGGAGACTTAACAGAAGGTGCTCTGGGTTGTCTTCTCCAGCCCTATTTTCAGCTGCAACCAGAATGCACCGATTGAGAATCTAGTTTGGATGTTAACTGACATCCCCTCAGGGATTAATTCAGGATTATGCCAACAAGTTTCCAAACACTCGTTTGTGTTGCTGCCCAAGAAGACTAAGTGGGTTTATTTTCAGGTGCATTAATGTTCTTGCACACGTGTCTTTAAGCTCCTTATTGTGCACTGTGGCACCTTCTGCGCTCTCGTTGCTGGCGTACACAAACTGGTTGAAGTTAATCAGCTAATTAATTTACTTAACTAGCTTGCTTTAAAAATAGAAAGGCCTAAGTGTCTACTTAGAAATCTGGGAGCACTAACAACTTATGTTCACATTATTAAAAGTCAGTATTGCTCAGTGGAGGGGCGTGGTTGATAACATCTCAAGATTCTAGGAAACCAACTTTTTCATAATAGTTGAGGAGTAGCTCTTTTATAAGTAAATTTAAAAAAATTTAAGATTTATTTATTTAGGCATACAGAAAAGGAATACAGCCAGAGGTGCAGGGGCGGTGAGAGGATTCACCAGAGACAGAGTGGGGAGCAGAACAGGCAGATTGACAAAGTACACTGCTCAGGGGAGCAGCGGGGAAGACAGAGAGGTCTACTGTGCCGTGCCACGTGGGTCAGCTCTGGGGTGGGGATTGAACTCGCAGAAGTGGCCACAGCTTGGCTTAGCTTTGCAGTGCAGCACTCCCAACCCGCTGCGCCACCAGGAAGGGCCCGGTAAGTAAATTTTAATGTCAAAATCCAGTGGTTTTAGAGGAGAACTCTGAGATCATTTGGTCAAATTCTGCTTTAGTTCAGAAGCCCTATAGCGTCCCCAGTGTGTGTGTGTGTGCGTGTGTGTGTGTTTGTGTGTGAGAGCTGGGTGACTCCTCCTTCATGAGGAAGGTTGTGTTAGCGTTGACCAGCCCTAGAGAGAAAGCTGCTATCATCTACCTGATTCTGCCTCCCTGTAATTTCTACTCATTTAGTTCCAGCCTCTGAAGAAATAACTGGCCAAATCCATTTCCTCTTAAACATCATAGCCTTCCAAATCGTTGAATAAGGCTTTCACAAGTCTCTTTGTCTTTCCCAGGCTAACCTACAGGAATCCTGCTGCTAATGTACAGGAGGGTGGGCTGACCCTTTGTTTCCAGTTGGTGGGATGTCTCTGTATGGACTGTGGGGTGTCTCTGTATGTAGCACTTGGTCTGTGGCGTCTCCCGCCTCCAGTACTGAAGTGTCTCCATAGCTTTGGCTTCTTCCTTTGATGTCTCTTTCTTCCCCTCGCCTCCCCTTGCTTCCCCACCCTGGCTGAGTGCTGCTGACTGTGTAAGCTTTATGTTCTGAGTATGACCCATCCTGTGGTTGGCACAAAGCATTAAGCCAAATCATTTCTCCCGGCAGTTTGTATGCCCGTTTCTAGGACTAGCTTATAGCAGGTTCCTCCTGCGGGGATGCTGCCTGGAGCTTGCCAGAGTCGGGCCCCCAGTTACCCCAACATTAAGGATCACTGCTGAATACTGGGCGGGGTGTTGTGTGAGTGGCACCCCAGTATCATACCAGCGAGCAGGCAAGCCCTCTATGTAGGACTTAGGGGTTATGATCACGGTTCTCTTACAGTCAACAAGGATTCAAGAAATTAACAGTAGGAATAAAACTAGAAGGGAAATATTGTTGAAAAAGTAGAACTATTCAATTTCACATCTCCAAAATCGAGATGACGTAATAAAAGTAATTCTACTAACTTTTTAAAAACATAAATTTGAGGCCCCGTTCTCTTGATTCACACTATTTGGTTGCCCATCCCTGCGTGAAGCCTGAAGAGGACAAGTGGGAAGATTTGATGCTTGGCTTGGCGCTCTGTGTCTGTGTGTGTGTGCCTGGCACCGGACCAGACACAGGGAAGAAGACAAGCTCATGACGCAATACCTGCCGGCATGGAAAGTAGGTTCAGTGCAGACAGAGCTTGAAGCTCTAGCAAAAGTAGAGATGAAAGAGAGTGGGGCACAAGAAAGACTTCCAGGACAGAGGACAGTGAGCAGAGAAGAAGGCGGAGTGGGACGTTTGCTCTGTGATCCAGGGGTTTCTGCATATGTAGAGGTTTTCTGGGAAAAAAACAGAACAAGAAAACTCAAACTGAGGCCATGTTAGAGCTTAGTAAAGGTGGCCTTTCAAATCGGGCACAGAGAATGGAGTTTTCAGTACCTGGCTTCAGGAAAACTAACCAACCATAGCAGAAAAAAAAAAAATTCTACTGCACACCAAAACCCAAAATAAACTAAACTCTAGTTGACTAAACATTTAAATGCACTTAACATGACCATAAAATTACTTGGAGAAAATGTAAGAGGCTATTTATTAAATATTTCATGCTGCCTTTATGAAGTCCTTTTCACCCCAAGGTTGGAAACTATTAACTGGTTGGCACTGAAGATGACACTGTGAGTGATTTTTATTTCCTTCTTTTGAATTCTATGCTTTGTAAATTTTTATGTAGCTACCATATGTTTTATGTTCTGTTTAAAAATTCAGTGAAAGTGTTTTTTGGCTTTTATAATTTAAACATGATTTTTTAGTTTGTAAAAGTGATGCATGATTATTGTAAGATGGTTAGACAATAAAGAACAAACAGGAATAAACTATTTAAAAACTCACTCTTGATCCTACTTCCATAAATCAACCACTTTTAGCATTAACTGAATGCTGGACTGGGCAACATTCCTTCCACAGATAGAGGGATAAACGGAACACGTCATGAGATGTAATACAAATTCTGTTCTTAATTAAAGAATTACCTTATGTTGTAGAAGAAAATCTAAGTATATTTGATAATCTGAAGAAATAGCTGATATTTAAGCAAATATTTCTCAATGTGTAATACTAATGCCTAAGAGATCCCAGCAATTTGGTAAAACAGTATTTTACTCCCCATTTTAATTTTAGTCCAGATTGACTAAAAAATTACACTAAGAAGATGAACTCATCACAGTTATACTTGTACTGTCTCCTTTGTCTCCTCTCTTTGGCTAGGTGTTATTTCCATCCTGTCAGGTCTGTAACTTTCACATTCTATTTTGTACCCATGGTCCTATTTTTAAATGCATTTGGTGGATTCAGCAGCCAGCCCCTTCCAGTAGTTTCTCTCTTCCTGAGTTCTTGGTTAGATTTCGTGAGCAAGAAGTTTTTCAGGAAGGGTCATGAGTGCTCAAACATAGAATGTCTAATTACATTCTTTATAATTTAAGGGTAACTTACCTGAATTTAAAATTCTTGACACACTCTTTCCTTAGGACTTTTTTGACTTTCTTCTGGCCTTTAATAATGTCAGGGAGAAGTTTTAGGACAGACTTGGTTTTGTCTCTCCTGAAAATTATTCTCTTGGGCCTGAATGCCTAAGGATTTCCTTCTTTAGTGTTGAATCAAAATAACTTAATCAGGATATGTCTCACTTCAGTGTGTATTGTCCTCTATCAGATTTTCCTGTAATCAGTTTCCTTTTTGGTTTGGTAGATTCTTCCATTTCAGGGAGATGTGTGTATGTGTGCTTTCTTTTTTAAGTACTTCTTTTGAATTCTCTGTTTCATAGACAGTTGTATATTTTACAGTTCACCTCAATTTCTCTATTTTGTGATGCCTTATCTTTATAGGTTGTCATGTAAGCTTTGCCTTCTTGTAATTTGATTTCAGATGTATTTATTCTTTAACTTACCATTTCTAATTTATTGGATTGCACAGAATATGCCTGTTAATATTACCTGTGATTTTTTACTCCTTCCTCTTTGAACTTGCTTTTATTAAATTCACATTTTTTTAAGACAGTGTGAACCATTTGTAATATTTTTTCCTTCTGTTTGAGTTATATTTTCATTTAGGTGGGGTTTTCATTTGCTTTTTGAGTTTTTTCCCTGAATTTCCTCTCTTCCTTTAATTTGTTACCATTCTTGAAATGTGGGTGCTCAGGTGTCTTTTCATCTATCTTCTGTGGGATATCCAGAGGGTCATCTCCACTTTCTGGTTGCCCTGATGGAATGGAAGTGGGCTCTCCTTAGTTACCTCTCTGTCTTGACTGAGAACTATTTGTGTCCCACTGCTAGCTATATTGTGAGGCCAAGATGTCCCACTGCTAGCTATATTGTGAGGCCAAGATGTCCTTTCATGTAATTTGCATTCTGAAAGAACAGGTAGAGGAGAGAGACAGTGCAGCTGAGACTTTGTGCAGACTTTGATGGAGGCCCCTGGTCCTTGTGGATCTTTTGACTGTAGGTGAACCAGGAGTTGTACCAGGTTCACTATCTACCTATGATGGACCATTTTCCTGGGGGGCGGGTATATTTGGATTTCAAGTGGCTCCTCAGGTAAGGGCTGTAGCTGGGGCATCAGAGAGAATCAGCCTGTGTGTTCATTTCTCTCATAGCCTCACTGTTGTCTTGAGCATCTCTTTCCATGTTCTTCTGTCACCAAAAAATACCAAAAAAATAAGGTTGGTTGGTGGGAAGAGGAAGATGCACAACTGTGTCTCTCATCCCTTCTCTTTCAGCCTTTCTAAAGGATTTTGACTCAATATGATCATCTTTTATCTTTGGTTTTCCAAATTATTTTTTTTAAGATTTATTTATGCTTACAGAATGGGGGTACAGGCCAGAGGTGTGGTGGGTGAGAGGATTCACCAGAGACAGAGTGGGGAGCAGAACAAACAGATCTACTGAAATACACTGCTGAGGGGAGCAGTGGGTGGGTCAGGAGAGGTCTGCCATACCATGTGGGTCAACTCCTGGGAGGGTGGGGGCCATCGAACTCATGCTGTGGTGGCTTCAGAGAGCTTCATAATACGATGCTTTAACCCGTTGTGCCACCCGAGAGAGCCCCCAAATTCATATTTTTTGCAGTGATTTTGGATCTCATTGTCCTGCTTCACTTTCCACATGGTGCTGAGAGATCAGCTGTGTCTTCTGGATCTTCCTGAGCTAATATCCTGGAGTATCAGTGGTGATCCTGCTGATCCAGACCAGCTGGGTCTCCCAGCTCCTTCTCCAACCCAAGTTCCTCCAGCTTTTCTTCCAGAGGCACTTGCTAGAACTATGTTCTAGCATTAGAAAGCTGATCTCGATTTCTTTCCTCTTTGTGAAGTTTAGGCAAAAGGTTATGTCCCTTTCACTGTTTTTTGTTTGTTTGTTTGTTGGTGCCAAGATTTTTGCCATTTTTCACCATTTTGATACATGGTTTGATATGACCAGTATTCAGATCAGATTAATTTATATGAAACATTATACTTCCGGTGCATCTCCTTTAAAATGCAAACCTCTGACACCATTTGGATGTGGAATCTTTCACAAGTTGCTTCATATTCCTGCACTTCAGAATCTTCTATAAAATCAAAGCGGTGGACATCAGTCTCCTTACAGCTGTGGCTGGTTATTACAGGTCATTTCAGGGTTGTTTTATTATTTTTGCCCTTCACTTCAGCATGAATATGCTGAATGAATTACTCCCTAGAAAAGACCTAAATGCTATGACATACAACAAGTATGTCTTCTTGGATAGAATAAATAAGTGTAGAACCTGAAGTCCCCAGAAAAAGCAAGACTGGTTCCAAGACACAATGTGGCAGAGTCTGCAGAAACTGGCTAACGTAGGACACGGCCAGGGACAGGGTGCAGTATCCAAGGAGCCAAAGACCAAGTTTTCATGTTCCACAACTGTGGTGGAGATGGGCTATGGCAACAAAATTAATTCCTTGTTACATGGCAGACATGGATTCATATTTACTATCATTATATTTCATTCTTGTTCCTACTAAAATTATCTCAACTAATCCTAAAAGTTGCTTGCATTTACACAAAAATTCAAATTTAATAAAATAGTTTTAAGGACGCTCAGTGGACAAGGACTCAGCAACAGTGTGGAAAGGGGGCAGGTGCCATCCCTGGAAGTTGGAACTAAGGAAACAATTCCACCCCATGGACATAGCCAGCTCGGAACTTCTTGGGAGACCAGATGTCTTCTTGGGGGACATTACTAGTTTTCTTCAGCTGTCAGTCTAAATGAAAAGAAGTTTACTATGTGATGGGTGAGACCAACTGTCTTCTAGTGCTGGATCTTAAGCGCCATTTTCTAAGAGGCAGCAAACATTCAGTGAGTGGTATTTCTAGGATTTACAAGACACTCATTGTAGTGTGGGTAGAAGAGCCCCACTGCTCTCTGGGAAGGAGGAAGGACCCTTCAGCACTGGCGCCAGGCTGTAGGAGGCCTGTGCATGCTGTGACTTGGTTGTTTATGGCGATGACGGGACTTCTTATTCAGGCTGCCTCTCCTCTTGCTGTCCTTGTTCTGCCCCATGGGGGAACCTGACACAAGCTGTTTCCTCTCCTATAAGTGGCCCATGTGCCTACCTTGGTTTCCCCAGGTCTCTGTCATTTGGATTCCTTCACCTGTGGCCAGCAGTAGAAAGAGGGCACTCAGGGACCCTGCCTGGTGGTGCACCGGGTTAAAGCTCAGCACTAGGAAGCTACTGCAGCCACTGCAGCATGATCCCCAGCCCTGGAGCTGACCCACATGGTGCAGAGACCTCTCCTGGCCCACCTGACCTCTCCTGGCCCACCCGCTGTGCCCCTCAGTATGCACTTTGTCAGTCTGCCTGTTCTGCTCCCCACTATGTCTCTGGTGAGCCCTGTCCCTCCCTACACCTCTGGCTTATACCCCAGTTCTGTAAGCACAAATAAATAAATCTTAAAAAAAAGAGAAAGAGTGTATCAGGGGAACTTGTTCACATTAGTCCCTGTTGTTTCTGTTTCCCTTTGCCCAGTAGCGTATTGGCCTGTACTACCTCCATCCTCCTGATCTGCTTCCTCCTCCCCTTCTTCCTTCTCCTGTCTCCTTTCTTGTCCTCTTCCTTCATATCCTCTTACTTCTACTTCTGCACCTCCACCTCCTGCTCTCTCTCCCCTTTCTCAACTCTTTTTCCTTCTCTCTTCTTTTACCTCATTTTCTCTTCACATCCATTCTTGCATTTGCTTTTCAGCCACTGTGTTTCCCTTCCTTCCCGGTTTTAAGTCATCTATTATTTCATTGTGTCATTCATGACAACAGGAACAAGCTCAATAGCAAAGCTCTAGCTTGTCTTTGTATCTTTACCTCTGAGTCTCTCCCAGAAAAAAATGGATTTTTATGGAAATGTTTTTCATGATTTCTAAAAACCCTTTTCAGTTTTCACGAAGTCAGCTTTATTTTTATTTTGACTACCTCCAGAAAGACTGAGTCTTTTTTTTTTTTTTCATGTTGCCATGACTCTCCTCAGACATGGTGATTTTTGTTGCAAAATCCTCCATTTTTCCTTTTATTGACTCCTTTGTCATTCCTCTCAAAATGTTTATGATATTTCAGGGCAGTATCAGAGATATTTTTTACTTGAATCTTCTTAAGCAATTTAAAAAAATCCTATTTCTGCCTAGGACGTTTGAGATGTTGCTGGACATCTGTTGTTGTGTTTTGTTGTGTTTTTTTAAAATCAGTGCCTACAGAATCTCTGAGATAAAAATGAACCTTGAATGTATAGCTAAGCTTGTTTGGTATATGAAGCTATCGCTGCCACGCCAGCAAACCATCCCCGGCCAGGGAGCTGACCTGTGTGTAACCTACATTTGTAAGGCCACCAAATGTAGGCTTGTGTCAGAGAGTAATTCCTGGACTTCTCTGTGTTTCTGAAAAGGAAAACTAATGCCACTTCACAGTGTGCCCTCCACCTCTGCCGTGACCCACTACTTCTCTTTTGACCCTTTCTCTATTCATATACCAGAGGTGTACCCTGGGAAATTTTATGGTTAATACGCTTGAAAACAGAAAGCTGCAGTGTTCACCTCATTTGCACAGGCACCTTTGGAGGCCTACTAGAAGTTGTTTTTTTTAATCTCATTTGAGCCACGTGTTATGTAGAAAACGGTGAGTTGGTAAATGATCTCATTTGCTGCTTTGAAATGGACAGCCACGAAAATAGGACCCAAATGCTTGGTTGATAGCTAACATTTACTTTCAGTTCTTAGCACTGGTCAGACTATTCAAATAAAGGTATAGAGGAATTGTGTCTTGCTCCAGCTTGGGGATGAAGGAGGAGAAAGGACCCACAAAACCAGCAGAAGAATATTACTTTTTGCAGCCTCTGTTGCTCCTTCAGGTTAGCCCCTAGACTGTGTTTCCATCCCCTTTGCGGCTGAGCACTGTGTTTCCTTCCGCCATTGCAGAAAACAGATAACACTAACTCTGAGAATAGTTTCCTTGCTCTCTCCACCTGCAATACAAAGATTTCTGGTCTCCAGTCTCTAGGAATCCTCAGGGATGTGATTTGTCCAGATACCAGTTCTGCCTCTGCCGAGTGCTCAGACATCAGCTGCCGGCAGCACGTGGACCGCTCCAGCGCCAAAGTGGTTGGCATTCTCTGATGTCACAGGGACTGCCGCCCCACCACTGGCACCACCACCCTGGCAGCACTGACACATTACTTTCCCCAAAATCTGGTTTGCGTTCCAGCAGCTCCATCATTTTGTTTTCCATAAAGAAAGCCTCTTGGTGCTTCTTGCAGCTCCCACTCTCCTGAGAACTCACCCACAAGTCTCCAGAGCCAGCTGGCACGTGCATCATTGTTAGAGTCACGTTTCTCTTTGATAACTTGAGTGTTGCTCTGATTCTTCCTTGAGACAGAGGAACCAGGGGCAGTTTTGCAACTACTATCCTAGGCCTGGAGACACGCTCGTTACAACTGGGGGAAGCCCAGCAAGGTGCGTGCCAGCTCCTCCCACGCTAGGGCATTAGCTGGTCTAGAATGTCAGTGGTGCTGAGAAGCTGCGCCTTCAGGTGAATGCTCACCCTGAGAGAACAGTCAGTGCCTCTTCCAAACAGGTCTGGGTCAGACTCAGAAACCACCGTGCCCAGTCCTCACACATGGCTAGTTTGCATTTGCTGTCTTGTTGAGTCTTCTTCCACCCAGCTCTGCAAACCACTCAGCTTGATGGTGGAGTCCTGGACAGTAAGACCAGGTAGACCATGTTACAGTGACCTGGGGGAGGCAGACACCAGGTTGACCTTGGGAGTCCCGACTGGCCTGCCTAGCTGCCTTTATGCTGGGGCATGGACAACCGTCCATCTTCTCTGTCCATGTGCATGTGAACACACCAGTAACAGAACTCCCAGACATGCATGAGGCCCCAGGGGAGAGAGAACTGTCAACATGGAAGTAACTGGGAGCGGTGTTTTTGACTGAAACTATATCTTCATTGGCCTCAGTCCTTTGTGTTACAATATCCTGGGGGAGAAGCAACTGTTATATAGGTAAAAATGCCTGAAAAGACATGACCTTTATGATACAGAAACAGAAGGCTCAGATTCTTCCAGATGAAGGAGAATGGCCAAACAAGGATGTAGCACTGGTGCAAAGCAGCCGTGTGAAATGGAGCTTCCTCAGAGGTTCTAGGGAAGTTGGGATTCCCCAGGATTCATCCACAGGTTTCCCTACAACACTATGTAATTGCCATGGAGATGTGCCATGGAGACACCCAAGTTAACTTGAGGGAGCCAGGCAGCATATGTCCAGGTGTAAACAATCAGACCCAAACACATCTCCCCAGGTACACAGCCGCCCACATAGTGAGAATTGCTCCGAAAAAACAAAAATTTCAAGAGCTGTCAGAGCAGGCAACGGTATTTCTGCAGTATTCGGCTTCTGTTCCAACAGAGCATGTGTTAACTGTGTATAGTTTTAGTCATGCACACTAGATGGAGAACTTTTCAAGGGCCGACATTCCTTCTTCTTATTTAAAGATCCTCTCAGAGAGTATCCGGCACATGTTTGGCTGTTGCTTTTTGCAGAAGTGAAGAAAGGAATAAATAAATAAATGGAATGGAATCCTAGAGGTGGACATCGGAACAAATTCTGCTTTTCCCTCAGCTGGTGAATGAAGCAAAGTCCAGTGTATATTTATTCTATTCCTTGAAAACAAGAAGTGCTTTGAATAGATTTTAAAATGTCCGCAAAGATGCTGCGAGAAAAATGAGAAAGCTTTTTATGCATGCTCAGTGGGTGACCCTCTCCTGATTCTGGGATGGATTTTTTCCAACTGCACACACGGTTTTAAAGTACTGTGTCTGTGCTTTTATTCTACCCTGGCACAGGAAGTGAAAGCATTATGTGGCAAGTCTGCAAAAGGGATCTTTTATGTTCAGAGGCTTTGTTGTGGGTAGGTGATGATGATTCAGTTTCCAGGGATAGGGCCGGGAAAGGAAGCTCTTGGTTTCGAAGTGTGCTGTCATTCCCCAAGCCTGGATTCCAGGTCCCCTGTCTATTTCTAAGTGCTCTGTCATCAGTCTGGGTTCCTGAGACAATGCTTACATTTCTTACAAAAAAAAACCAAAATTCTCAGAACTAAGCCTGGAAGCGTGCCTCTAGCCCAGAATTCCCTCCTTCTTTCTACCTTTCTAAACCCAGCCCATCCTTCAGGACTCCACATTCCAGTCCACAGGACTTCCTCTGCTTTCTGAATTCTGTCTAGCTTTTATTGGTGCCACAAGGGATCTAAGCATTTTAAGTTCATTCTGTTTTTCAAGGAAGTGTTTTGAGAGAAAGAACTGTATCTTTTATTTCTTTGGACTTCTCCCCAGCAGCCCCTGCAAGGCAGTCACTCACTTTTATGCCATTATAAAAAGTATTGAATAAATTGGCCTTTGTAATCAGAGCTCAGGAATTTCTGGAAAGCTATGTTGTGGATTGTTTTTTGGAAGTCATGGAAAGTAACTCACATAGAGACAAAAAGACCAAATAGAGGGAATACACAATGTCATAATATACCCTACTAGTAGATGTTATCCATTAACTGGCTTCCAGTTATGTACATACATGTACACCTGTACATGCATGCAGACTCATGTATACAAGACACATATTCACACATGCACATATATATCCATATGTATGTATTTCTACACATGTAGACATCTACTCACACTTGCATGTATATGAGGCACACCCCAGGCAGAGGCTCTCACCAGATTAACAAGGGGTTTCTATGGAGAAGCAGGAATAGACCAGTCCAGAACCAGAGCTGACCCTAGACCAGTGGTGTCCAGTGCTGCAGCAGGCAGAGTCACAGAAAGAGATGGGGAAGCGATGACGGTACTTGTGTCTGCCAGAGCAGGGTGTGATGCAGTGGCTGTGTTCCTGGCCTGCCACTCCTGGGAGACCAGTCATGCATGACACTGGATGTGATGACATGAGGGTCCTCAATGGAAGAATGGCTTTTCACCCTGATTCTTCAGTCTTTAAGAAACTTGTGTTTGGCACATGTCATTGACAAGGAGTTGTCTTACCCTCTCTGAACTTTTTTTTTTTTTAAGATTTATTTATTTATGCTTACAGAACTGGGGTACAGGCCAGAGGTGCAGTGGATGAGAGGATTCACCAGAGACAGAGTGGGGAGCAGAACAGGCAGATGTACTGAAATACACTTCTGAGGGGAACAGTGAGTGGGTCAAAGGAGGTCTGCCTTGCCATGTGGGTCAGCTCCCTGGCCATGGATCGAACTTGTACTACAGTGACTACGGAGAGCTTCATAGTGTGGTGCTTTAACCTGTTGTGTTACCAGGGAGAGCCCCCTCTCTGAACTTCTTAACTTTCTCAACTGCCACGTGGCGTTGGTGTTTCCATACTTCATTTGTTCCTTATGTGAGGACCAGAGCCCTTTTCATGACACTGAATGGCCCCTGGGCTAAACGTGTGGAAGATGCAACCTGTGGCCTCTTGCAGCTAAGTTTTCATCGAGTACATCTGTACATTAAGTTTCACTATACCTTTGGTAAGATAAATGCAAATACAGAGCATTGTGGGGCCGAAAGTGTCTTCGTGTCCCGTGTCCCCTCTCTGCCCTCCGAGTGGTTCATTTACCTTATTTGTCCTCTCCTTTGGGCCTTGTCTGTTATTATGAAAAGAGGACCAGACGTACCTGTGTTTTGTTTCCTAGGGAGATGTGCATCCAACAGGATGGGAGAATTCATCTCACCGTTGTTTACTTTGGCAAAGAAGAAATGAATGAGGTCAAAGGAATTCTTGAAAACACTTCCAAGTGAGTACGATGTGGCGTGGTAACGAGGAGCCATGGTAACTGAGTTCAGAAGTACAGATCCCAGCCTGGAACTGCTCCTTTTGTTTTGTTTTTCCCTAACACTATAGACAAGCTGGGAGATTAATGGGCTGCGGGCCCTGTGTCGGGGAGTCCCGGGCCCCCTTCCTGGGAGACCACCCCGCCTGACAGTGGTCCTCTTTGTGCTGGGGGTTGACTTTGACAGTTGAGATGAACTACCCTGAGCAGCAAGGTTGGGGATCATGGGCTGCTTCCGGCTTCCCATGACAGGAGGCCAGCTCTCTCGCACCGCAGGCCTGGGGCTTGATGAGGCAAAGTGGGCACTGGAGCAGCACACTGGCCAGTGAGTGCCTTCTGCACCAAGGAGTACGGCTGAGTGAGACTCATGCTGGGTCTTGTCGCTAGCAAATGGCCTCACCCTTCTGAATGAATGATTCAAATTCACATCCTTGAATTTGCCAGTGAACAGGCTTTCACATGTCTAGAATTGTCCATCTGTGGGCATGGATTTTTTTTTTTTTCTTCAACTAGGTTTCTTGATAATTCTGTCATTTAGCTATGATTGGGAACAATTATCTGAGAAAGTGGTGGCCCACTGCAGGGGGTGCCCTGAGAGTCCTGACTGCAGCCAGTGTCCCCATTACAGTGTAAAGTTAGTTAACCACTGAACAACCCAGCTTTGAACTGCATGGGTCCACTTAGATACAAAACTGTTTTCAAGAAATATACAGTTGAGGCTCTTCCTGGTGGTGCAGTGGGTTAAAGCACCACATTATGAAGTGCTTCAAAGCCACTGCAGCATGAGTTCAATTCCCAGCCCGGGAGGTGACCCACATGGCACGGCAGACCTCTCCTGACCCACCTGCTGCTCCCCTCAGATTTTACTTTGTCAATCTGCCAGTCCTGTTCCCTACTCTGTCTCTGGTGAATCCTCTCACCCACCACACCTCTGGCCTGTCCCCTAGATCTGTTGAATAAATCTTAAAAAAAAAAAAAAAGAAATATACAGTTGACCCTTGAACCCCATGTAGTCAAAAACACTCTTAAATCTATTTTTTTCTTCCTTGTGATTATCTTAATAACATTTTCTTTTCTGTAGCTTACTTCATTCTAAGAATGTACTTAAAGCAGGTAATATGTTAAATACATATTAATAGTTTCTGTCATCAGTAAGACTTCCAGTCAGTAGCAGGCAGCAGTAGTTAAGTTGTGAGTGAGTTAGAAATAATACATGAACTTTAGACTGTGCGGGGTCAACACCCCAAACCCCTCCATTGTTCAGGGATTAACTGTATTTCTAAGCAGCTCACCTCTCCTATGCAGCCAGGATTGGGAACCCCCATCCCTTGGGGCATATCCCCTTCCCAGATCAACAAAGATTGGCCAACTATTTATTAAGAGAAACATATAACCCAATTGACACAAGTCTTGTGGATAAACGGAGGCCAGTGTAAACACTGTGTTGGGAAATGGCCCTTCAGCAACTAGGTGTCTCATCAAGGCCTTCTGTTCCTTCAGACCCCTCCACCAAAAGGTTGCTTGGTGCACAAAGAATGAGTAGTATCTGGCCAAGAAAAGTCAAATCATTTGAACAGTTAAAATGGTTTACTCAGGGCCCTCTCTGGTGGCACAAGCCACAGCCACTTCAGCATGATCCCCACCCTGGAGGTGATCCACATAGGCAGCAGACTTCTTACCTGCCCGCTGCTGCCCTCAGAAGTGTACTTCGTCGATCTGCCTGTTCTGCTTCCCACTCTGTCTCTGGTGATTCCTCTTACCACCCCTGTACCTGTGGCTTGTACCCCATTTCTGTATGCATAAATAAATCTTAAAACAAAAGTTTAATAAAAAGTGTGGAAAATTTAGAACTGCCTCTTCACCCCCCTTCTTTCTCACCTGCCACTCCTTTCCACATCTCCTTTACCTTTGGTGTGAGAAAAAACCACTTCCTGAGCCAGTGGAGCCATTTCTCTCACTGCCACTTCCCCCCCCACACACACACACACACATACCGATCCCATACTGGTTCACACTGGTCCATCCTCCAGTCCCTCTTCCACCCCCTCGATTGCAATCAATTGATTTTTGACTACATGTCAATACTTTTTACCAAAGGATCTATAATTTGGAGCATTTGACCTCCTTTAATAAAAGTATAAATAATGGCCCACCCTAGTGGTGCAACAGGTTTGGACGCAGCACTGCACTTCTCCTGTGAGTTCGATCCCCAACCCTGGAGGTGACCCACATGGCGCGGCAGACCTCTCCTGACCCTCCCTCTGCTCCCCTCAGCAGTGTACTTTGTCGGTCTGACTATTCTGCCCCCCACTTTGTCTCTGGTGAATCCTCTCACCGCCTTTGTACCTCTGGCCTGTACCCCAGTTCTCTATGTCTAAATAAATAAATAAATCTTTTTTTTAAAAAAAAGAATAAATAACAAGAAATTGTGGAGGAGAAGATTTCCTGGGAGGATAATCTAAAAGACTGATTATGAAAAAGTAGCCAGGAATATGTTTAGCTTTAAATTGTTTATTCAAATGTCTCCAGTAGGTAGAACACATAGTCAATTTCAATGTTTAGAGCAGTTAGAGTTAAAATTTTCAATTATAATTGAAGGTGATACTGGTTTCTACTCAGAGTTGTTTTTTGTTTCTTTTTTAAATGAAGGGCTGTTGTGGGAATTGTCACGTTAAGAGAATTTCCTTGTGATGATGGGAAGAAGTCTGTATTAGAGTAAATCATATTAGATAGCAAGTCCTTTATCATTTTTAATCCAGCCATTCTGGGAAATGTAGTCAATTAGAGAAATTAAATCTCTGGTGGCAACAGTGGCTTTCTCAGGTCATTATAACTTCTGTTAGAATGATGAAAATTTGAAGGGTACCATGACCTAGCCTTATTATATAAAAGAAAAGAATTGGTGAAAAACTCAAGCATTTTCTCAGTTAATAATATAGTTTGAGAGGAAATAGTCACGAGTAACCATGTGGCCTTTGGAATCACACCCTGCAATCACAGGAAGAACGTAGGTGGTGTAGAATAGCATGTGAAAAATGCTGTGTCTCTGCTGGGCCAGCCCGTGCAGCGTGCCACTAAATACTGCATTTCTTTGTGTGGGTAAATTAAATTGCATCTTATTTCCAGTTACTTACCTATTTGTCATCCTTTTAAAAAGCTTGGGGTTGTGTCTGTGCTTGGGAATCCATTGACTGGACCCACTTTCTGACGTGGAGGGGGACTTAGGATGCAGAGTGGAAGCTCCCAAAGGAAGAAGCCCCGGGCAGCACAGTGCCCAGTCTGAAATATGCCTCCAGGTTCTCCACTGATGAGCTGTTGACCCACCCTCCGTGTCTGGTGTGTGCCACTTTCTGCATAGTGTCAGATAATCTCAGAAGGCAGAAAAAAGAAATCAAGACCAAGTCCCTGCCCTCCAAGGGACCACATGAGGCCTTTGGTGTGTGTCTGCACGATGCACAAGTGGGTGCTGTGACGGGAAGACAGAGGCAGAACTGGGCAGAAAGCCTGTGAGCCCAGAGGGACCAACTTCTAGCAAGGCATGAGAGGCAGGGCGCTTGACGTGGGTGAAGACCGAGTGGGATTTTCATTGGAGTGGAGAAAGATGGTGCATTATGGGGAGGCTCCGAGCAGAAACAGGAGGCCCAGCTATGTCCACACCATCTTCAGGTGGTTACTGTGTGCATGTGGGATGGAGAGAGGACCAAATGGGGTTCCAGACTGTGTGTTCCTGTGGCTGTGTTCCTGTAGCCTGGCCATGTTGTGTGCATCACAAAACCATAACAGTCAGACCCAGGGAGACACAGCGGTGTTTTGCACCGAAATGTGTCCTGGCTTAAACATGGCTCAACTTCTCTTCACTCAGTTTCTCACACTGTTGAGAAGGGGCTGCTCTGGCCCAACAAGCAGCGTTTCTGTGTAAAGGTACCGGGCTTGTGGCAGGAAGGGGCTCAGCTCTTCTGCAGAAGCCTCCCTGTGTTTTGGAGCAGGTGCTGGTGAATTGGAGGTGAGGGCAGGGCAGGCTCCTCATTATTCCCCCCACCCCCACCTTCCCCTACTCCCCCGGTCCTTTATGCTCCTGCCATGAGTGAAACCCTCCAGTATTTTTCTTTTCCTTCCTGGCTTATTTCACCAAGTTTCCAACTCTTTCTCAGCAGAGAATGCTTGTTTATTTTCAGCGGCCCTTCCTGAGCAAGAGAGGAAAAGGTAGGGTTCCTCCACCCAGAAATTCTAGGTACGGTTAACGACCTGCAGCAGACTCCTAGCTGAACACATTGATTTGGTGCCAAGGTGGGAACCAAAGTGGGTGATAGTCCGGGTCTCCTGCAGCCCATGATTGGCTGACAGTGCGTCCCAGGCCAGCAAGGACTGTCCCAGCTGGCCGTGTGTGCACTCGTGGCCTGCTGCCTCACGGGTCTTCCAGCCGGGGCTGTCGCTGGGCGTGCCACCCGGCAGTGGTAAGGGAGCACGTCTCTGCAGGCAGCGCAGGGTGGGTAGGGCTCTCAGGTGGGCGGGGGGTGGGGGAAGGGCAGGACATGCACAGAGACCGATGGCACTGCCTGTGCATAGCACTCGTGGCGCTGAGGGGCTGCTGTGTGGACAGAGCTGGGTGCCATGGTCTCCGGCTTTCTCCCCAGCCTGCCGACACATTAGCGTGAGTTTGACATGCGAGTCAAGTTTGGGTAGTGCCACTGACGGAGCGTGGATTGCTTATCCTCGTAGAGAGGTCGGATGAAGAGAAAAGGCAGCAGATTGCCTTTTGCACTAGACCATATGGAACGTCCTCGGCATCCATTTTCTCAAAGTCTCTCTCTAGAGGCAACATATTCAAGCATAGACATTGATTAAGACTTCTTTTTGTTGTTTATTTTCTTAATTGAGGTGTTCTGGTTTACAACACAGTATAAGATTCAGAAATATGGGATCCACCTCTTCAGGGATATGTTACAGCTCTCAGCCACCACCATCGCCTCCACCCTAGACCACTGGCACGCGCCTCCTTCCTTTTCCTCTCTAACACCCCCCACTGGTAGCCTCAGTGTTTTTTCTGTTTTAAAGATTTGTTTATTTCTGGATACAAGAACTGGGGTACAGGCCAGAGATTGGGGGGAGTGAGAGATCTCACGAGAGACAGAGTGGGGAACAGAACAAGCAGATGTACTGAAATATACTGCTGAGCGGAGCAGTGGGCAGGTCAGGAGAGGTCTGCCATGCCATGTGGGTCAGCTCCCTGGCCAGGGGGGATCAAACTGGTGCTGCAGTGGCTGCGGAAAGCTTCACAGTGCTGCTCTTCAACTCATGGCACCACCAGCCTCAGTTTTATATTCACATTTCTAGGGTTTGTTTTTGGTTTGGTGTTGTGTGACTATTTTGTTTCCTATATTCCACATATGAGTGAAACTGTCTAGTGTTTGTCTTTCTTCCTCTATTTTGCTTAGCAAAATTCCCTCCAGTCCTATGTTATCACAAAGAGCAAGATTTCATCTTCAGATGTGTGTGTGTGTGTACATATATATCTGTGTGTGTGTGTGTGTGTATATATATATATATATATATATAAACTATTCCACTGTGTACATGCATCACATCTTCCTAATCCTCTTATCTGCTCTTGGGCATTTAGGCTGTTTCTATAACTTGGTTATTGTAAAATGTTCTGTTTTGATATAGGCATGCAGAGAAGTGCTTTTGCATTCTTCTGGTAGATACCTGGGAGTGGGATTGCTGGGTCATATGGGAGATCTATTTTTATTTTTTAAGAAGCTTTCATGCTATTTCCTGTAGGGACTGAACCAGTCTACATTCCCACCAATAGTGTAAAAAGATAAAAGTTCCTCTTTCTCCACATCCTTGTCAACACTTGTTGTTTCTGGACTTTTTATATAGGCCATTCTCACAGGTGCCAGATCTCACTGGGTTTTGATTTGCATTTACTTAATGATGAATGATGGTGAGCATTTTTTCATGCCCCTATAGGCCATCTGTATGTCTTCTTTGCAGAAGTTTTTATTTAGCTCTTCTACCCAGTTTTTGATTGGGTAAGACATTTTAAAAAGTTCTAAATTAAGGTCATCTCTAGCACTAAGTACAATGATTCTTCCATCCTTCTTCCATAATTATGACTGATAGACAAGCCCTGCTTTCCACCCCCCCCCCAGGCAAAGTGGGGAACAGAATTTATTAGCAGCAGCTCAATCCAAGATGTAGGGACTATTTGAACAGAAGAAGTAGGTTAACTTATGTACAGTAAAGCTATAGCTCTTCCTCAGCTCACAATGGATGACATCCCAATAAAATCATATTGAAAATACTGTGAGTCAAAAATGCATTTAATACTTGTAACCTCCTGAACATTGTAATTTAGCCCAACTTAACTTGCACATGCTCACAACACTTTAGCATACAGTGAGATAAAACCATTTAGCAGCATGTCTATTTTATCATAAAGTATTGACTATCTCAAACACAGGTGGGTTTTGTGGACATGATGGGATGCAAAACAAAGTGTCCACAAGGTGCTGGCAACACAGCGCTCTGCAGAGCACTGATTGTTCACGATGGTGACCGGGTGGCCACCTGGAGCTGCGCCGCCGCCACTGATCAGTATTATGAGAATGTGTCTGGGAAAGGATCAAAATTCCAAGGGCTATCTCTATTGCTTTTATGGCATTGCTTTTATGGCAAAGTAAAACTAATCTTAAATTGGACCATCCATAAGTCAGGGATTACCATTGACAGACTGAGATACTATTCACTTGCCAAAATTTGCAGAGTTCATCTGTCCATCATTTTTTCAACAATTAAATTTATTTTATTCTATTATAATATTTTTACATTTCATCTTTTTCCATCTCAACTGTAATCCCCGTGGATTTAGCATCACCAAATTACTCACATGCCATCACCATAGTCCTGTGCACTTCTTCCCCTGCCCCCATTTTTGATCCCATTTCCCACCCCACCCCTTAAAATGTCTTTGGTATATTGTTCATCATTATTATTTTTTCCGCTGGTCCTTTATGCTTCTGCTATGAGTGAAATGATCCAGTGATTTTCTTTTTCTTTCTTTTTCTTTCTCTGAACCCTTCTAGCTCCATCCATGTTGCTGCAAAAGGCATGCATTTATCTTTTTGATTGCCAAGTAATATTCCATTAAACAATTAAATTTTTAATGTTGTTACCTCACTTTCTTATACCATGTGTTTTCTTAGCTTGTATTCAAGTAGTCAACATAACTTGATTTTTATAAGTACTTGATATTATGTCTCTACAGATAGACTGTATGGTATTCAAAAATCCAGCAGTTTCTCTAATGCAGAATATGCAGAAACTGTCTTCCTCTTCCCTTAGCAAAAGTTGCTTGCTGGTGTTCAAATGCAAGTATTTTTGTATTTGAACTCTCTGATGATAGATCCTGGAAAACCTTTTAGAAAAGGTAGCTAAATTGTGAGTTGGATGCAGCCTGGATAAGGGGTGCTGCTAGTCAGCCCCTCCTGCCCTGCAAATTAGCTGACATATCCTTGTAGGCTGAGAGCCCCTAGGAGTATGAGACTTGAGACAAAAGACGAAAGAAACCTTCTTCTGGAGGTGAGTTTATGTCCACAGGATGGGGAGACAGTCGTGTGACACTCAACTAGAGACTTTTAGATAAGCAGGTAAAATCCAGGCAGCTCTCAGCGTAAAACTTTCTTAAAATTGGATCTGATGGTGCAGGGAGAACTGGGATGAGTTTGATGTAGGGCAGTTGGTCTATAGAAACCTCCAGGAGCTGCGAGCTTAACTGCTAGGCCCCGACTTCACCAGAATATCTTTAGAGGTAGGAGGCAACATTCGCCTCAGAAAGGCCACCCTTGGAAGGGAGGGGTGAGCAAAGGTCAGGGGAGCACACTGGAGCACTTTGGTGGAGGATTGGGGGTTTTAAAGTGGTGGGAGAGTTACAGTGACCACACCCAAGGGGAGAAATAAAAAATTAACAAGGGTATAGAACAGTAGAACTTCCTTAAAAAGAATAAATAAGGCCATCACCTCAATACTGAAAATACTGAAGTCACCCTTCTTGAGAGAGTAACTAGATAAAGTTTGAAAGAGGAGAATCCCTCCAAGTGTGGAGTGCTCTTGAACTGAATGCAGGATCATAGGGAACTAGAATATTCAGATATAAAGGGCCTTTGAGCTCTCTATCAGATTCTTCAAGGACTCAGATTTTGAGTCCAAAGAAGTAAAGTGACTGTTCCAAATAAATTAGAGGCAGAACCAGAATGAGACTCATTCATCTATTCACATGTTTGTCCACAAACATCTGGGGAGCACCTCGTGAGGCCAGGTGTGGTTCTCAGCCTTGGATCTGGGGAGGGACTCATAGACCAGTGCTTTTCCAGTCAGCAGGCCTCCTGGCTTGCTCTCCTCCCGATAAACATGTCTGGCATCAGACTCAGACAGGTTGGACCCACAGATCCCCAAGATAGAAAAAACAAGCTCACTTCCATATCTGAAAGATGATGAGTCAAGGAAGGAGTAACAGAATGAGTTTCACAGATTAATTTGCCAGATATAAGTGCAACATTGCACTTGAAATGCTATTCTATATTTGTGTTGACCTTTACCCAAGATAGTTACTTGGAATAGAAGCTTAAAAAAAATAGAAATGGGTTATTGGGCTTGTTGTGAATATATGAAGATTAGAGAAAAGTTGGTGAATGGGGATAAGGTGCTTAGAGAGAGGACTCAGTGAGCAGAAGAGGAAATGGTAAAAAAGGCTATTGCAGCAAGAAAAGGAGTATTTACCAAATGCCAGCCCCTGTATAAGCAGTTACAAGCTCGAATGGAACTACAAGTGGTTCTTCGGTTTTATCTGGTAGAAGACAATCCCTGTCTCACTAGGTACTAAGTGAATTCCTGGACTTTTTGCTCAAAATGTGCTCCATTCCCAAAGATGCTTTTGCACATGGGAAACAACAGCCAAATGAAGGGGCATCTTGGCTTTGCTGCCCACATGTGGGAGTCCTCGCCCGCACTAATGACAGTAGCTGATGTGTATAGTGTACTTTATACACTGGGCAGCATTTCTCTAGCTAATAACTGTGAGATAGTTGAGGAAGGTGTTATTATTCCTGTTTTTCAGATGAGGCAACTGAGGTTCTGGGAGATTAATGGGCTTGCAGATCACAGAGTTAATCTGTAGGAGAGCCAAGTCAAGTCTTCTGAATCCAAGCTTGCTACTTTCTCTACCAGGATTTCTCTTTCATCCCAAGGTGGGGTGGGACTCCAGGTTGAAATCTGTTGAGGGCAGGCAGACATTAAGACCATTGTGCCTGACTTTTGGAGCTAACAGATAAGATGCTACCTGGGGCCATTTCAATGTGATTTTATCTTTGACCTAGTTTCATTTGGTTGGCTCAGGGGACACGGAGATGTTCCTGGATTGTGTGATCTAGTCTTCTCTGGTTTAAGTGTTCTTCATCACAAAGAATATTTGGTAATTATAACAATATGTTTTCAACATGGTGAAATTGGTAGAACAATGAACTAAACTGGTGCTCCACTAGGCATTCTTAGTACCTGTTATTCCCCTGAGTTTCCACTGAGCTTGGGTCATTCTGTAACTGAGTCATCTCAGTGCTCTCAGGGTGACAAGAAAAATGTGGCAAGATGTGGCTGGTCCCTGCTTATGCATTCTCCAGGGGATTCTGTCACCCTCGCATGGATGGGCATATGAGTGACTATCTGATCTTCCCTTTCAGAGCTGCCAACTTCAGGAACTTTACCTTCATCCAACTGAATGGAGAATTTTCTCGAGGAAAGGGACTTGATGTCGGAGCCCGCTTCTGGAAGGGAAGCAACGTCCTTCTTTTTTTCTGTGATGTTGACATCTACTTCACCTCCGAATTCCTCAATACATGTAGGCTGAACACACAGCCAGGTATGGGTCGGCTGGATCCTTTCTTTAGTGAACGGGCCCAGGAGAAAGAGTCTCAGAGAAGACAGGACCTGGAAAAGCTGCTTAAAACTGAAACCCTGGTGACACAAATGGGTTAAAGCGCAGCACCGTGTGCCTATCCACAGCCACTTTAGCATGAGTTCAGTCCCTGCCCTGGAGGTGACCCACACAGCATGGCAGATCATTTCTGATCCGCCCACTGCTCCCCTCAGCAGTGTACTTCAGTCTACCTGTTCTCTCCCC
This sequence comes from Condylura cristata, assembly GCF_000260355.1. Taxonomy (NCBI): domain Eukaryota; kingdom Metazoa; phylum Chordata; class Mammalia; order Eulipotyphla; family Talpidae; genus Condylura; species Condylura cristata. The sequence goes on from NW_004567115.1 coordinate 27,548,299, forward strand.
ACCCTGTCTCCGGTGAATCCTCTCATCGCCCCCGCCCCACCACCACACACACACCTCTGGCCTGTATCCCAGTTCTTGCATGCATAAGTAAATAAATCTTAAAAAAATATGCTTTAACAAAATGAAAGGAAAAGGGGTAACTGGGGGCAGTTATCATGGGAGAAGGACCATGAGCAGAAGAACCAACAAACCAACAATATAAAACTTGTTTTCGGGGGGTGGCTGATACTCAGCTGCTAACTACTAGAGTGACTATATCAGTTGTTAATATACTGGAATTCTGTGTTCATTGGTACAGACGAGTGTCGGGGAGACCTCTGTTCCTTTTGGCAAACCTTCAAAGGGCTGATATATAGCAGGAGGAGATCCCCAGAATACTCTTCACGTTCACACACATTCGTTGACATCCTAGGCCACTGACTGTCATTATTTTGGATATCACTCCTGTGGAAGCAGAACAGACGTATTTAACAGTCTGCCTGGTCTACCTGATGCAGAACTTCTAAGATCCGTTTTCTAACTGAGTGAGAGGAAAAGTGGATGCAGGTGCCTGGGAGGTTTCAGAGGGTTGAATGTAAATGAACAAACTGAATCTTTTGATCTGGCACTTCATGTGGACATTTGCTTTCTGTTTTGCAGGGAAGAAGGTATTTTACCCCGTCCTTTTCAGTCAGTACAACCCTGGCATAATCTACGGCCACCACGACGCGGTCCCTCCCTTAGAACAGCAGCTGGTGAGTAATTACCACAGAGGTGCCTTTGTGTGTCTTTCATTACCGGGGGCACCTGACCATGAGCAAAGGGGAGTGGACATGTGTCGATTGATTCCCATAGTAATTTTTAAGTTTGGCAGATGTTCTGGCCTTTGCTCCAGTGCCTTGTTGAGTCACAGTTCTTGCAATATTTAAAAGTGGAAAATAAATAGGAACAGCACCTTACAGAAAGGTAATTTCACACCTTCATAGTTTTCCTCTATGGGTATTGGAAGCTGTCATTATAGTATTCCTGCCTCATCTGTGGTTTACTTTCCCTGGTTTCAGTTATCCCAGTCAATTGCAGTTGGAAAATACTATCTGCAGTAAGATAGTTTGCAGAGACACAAGCCACATTCATTTAGCTTTTATTCTGGTATATTAGAACTAACTGTTCTGCATTATTACTAGTTCTCATTGTTAATCTCTAACTTGTCTCATTTATAAATGCAACTTTATCCTAAGTATATATATATATATAAAACAGTGCATCTGTGTGAATTTTGTACTATATCCATGGTATAGGCATCCCTGGCATTCTTAGAACAGATCTTCTTGAATTTGAGGAGATTGTTGCATTGCATTGTGGATGTATGCAGCTTGTTTTCTTTTTCTTATTACAAATCCTATGAGGTGGGCCCTCCCTGGTGGCACAGTGGGTTAAAGCACAGCACTGAGAAGCTAAAGCCACTTCCGCATGAGTTCGATCCCCGCCTGCCCCGGAGGTGACCACATGACGTGGGCAGACCTCTCCTGACCCTCCTGCTGCTCCCCTCAGCAGTGTACTTCGTCCATCTGCCTGTTCTGCTCCCCACTCTGTCTCTGGTGAAGCCTCTCGCCGCCCCTGCACCTCTGGCCTGTACCCCAGTTCTGTATGCATAAATAAATAAATCTTTAAAAAAAAATCCTATGAGGAAAGAAAGGTGAGATTTATGTTCCCATTTGGAAGTCAGAAAGTGGTTCTCACCTCAGGGCCACTGTGAGTGAGTCAACGGGAAGACAGGACTGGCCCTAGTGCCCATCACACCACCACTCCCACGCATCACAGTGCTTTGGGCAGATGGAACATTAAATGTGTCACTGGTAAGGTGACTTTGAAAGGAACACTGGAGGGACTTGCTGAGCTCCTGCCTGCCTTGGTGGCGGTCCCCAGGTCCTCTGTGGGCTGTGGTGTCTCCTCCGTGGTGGTGGCAGTTCTTCCATTTAGCAGAGACACAGCCAGCAGGAGGAGGAAGGGTAAGGCCAGAAAAGAGTCTCTGTGTGCTTTGGGCCTGCCCCTCCCAGACTAAATTTACCCTTATTGTTGTCAGTAGTAGCAGAGAGAAGGAAAGACTTTTCCCGTGCTCAAGCTGGGCTAGGAGTCTGCAGAAATGATTTTGGTTTATCTAAACATGGAGGAACTTCTTGCTGAGTCTTGGGGACATCTGATCTGCAGCATGCCTGTTCTTCATTGCCATGGGTAGCTATCTCCTTTTAAGGAAAAGCCATATTTCTTTCCATATTTCATGCCCCTCTTAGGAAGCAAGAAAGGAAGTGTGGTGCGTGAATGTGAAGATGTGCTAGGATCCAGTCGCTCATGTTTATGAACTACGAGAGAGTCTTTTGGTTTCTGCTCACCTAATTTTAACCTGGGGAGATGGGGGCCAGGTTTCCCCTGGACTTTCAACAGGAAACAACTGGGTGTCTTAAATTCAACCCAATTCTGGTACTACCTACCTGGGATAGCATCAGATTACACTGGTAAAGGGGTCAGTGCCCTCCACTTTGGGGTCTGAAGTCAGGTTCTTCTGACCAGTTTCCTACAAAGTGGAGATTCCGGTGACCTCTCCAATGGCAAGTTCAGGTTACTACCTGGACTTCTGATTCACTGGCTATAAATCATAGGTTCCCAAAACCCTATCCTTGGGTTGGGTTAATTTGCTAGAGGAGCACAAATTCAGGAAACACATTGACTCACCAGATAACAGGTTTATCACAAAGGACATTAAAGGATATGAGCCAACAGAGAGATGAAGTGATACACAGGCTGAGCTTGTGAATAAAGGAACTTGTGTGCTTGTGGAATCTAAGGCCTGATGCAATGGCAGGTGGAACTGTTCTTGTTCCCCAAGCTAGAAGCTCTCAGAACTTCCTGCTTGTCTGGGTTTTTATTCAGTAAGCATGATTGATTAAAATAACTGACTATTGGTGATTGATTAACCTCCAGCCCCTTCCCATGAGGGATTGGGACAGAAATTCCAACCCTCTATTCATAGTTGGTTCCCTGGCAACCAGCCCTAGCCTGAGGTGCACCCCAAAGTCACCTTATTAAATTCTACAGTAGTGGAAAGGGATTTGTTATGAATACTACAACAACATTTCACCTTTATGGCTCTGAAGCATTTCTCAGGAACCAAGGATAGGAGACCAATTGTTTTAACAAAAGATGCTCCCATTGCTCTAATCACTGGAAATTCCAAGGGTTCTGAGAGCTGTGAGCTCGAATCTGTGGCAAAGGCTAGATATACATAGAGAGATCTTTATATGTTTCTTTTTTTAAAAAAAGAGTTATGCATACAGAACTGGGGTATAGGCCGGAGGTGCAGGGGTGGTGAGAGGCTTCACCAGAGACAGAGTGGGGAGCAGAACAGGCCAATTGATGAAGTATTCTGCTGAGGGGAGCAGTGGGCAGGTCAGGAGAGGTCTGTTGCGCCATGTGGGTCACCACCAGGGCAGGCGGGGATCGAACTCATGTGTAAGTGGCTTCAGCTCCTTAGTGCTGTGCTTTAACCTGCTGCGCCACTGGTGAGGGCCCTATATATGTTTCTTATAAATTGCATTGTTACAGAAAGTAAACTGATTTTCATTGAAAATATGTATTTTGTGAAATTCTTTGATGGAATGAGTTTGTGTTTAAGCTCCTGAAAATAGCAAAACCTGCATTTTCTACCCCTACCTGTATCCCAATTAAATACCTTTCATAATAAAAGTAGTTCTTTATACCCCTCATGAAGTTCTAATACTACAGTCTTACTGTATGTCTGTTTACATACTGCATGTGTCCGTGCGCTTTGTATACAGACAGTCAGATTTTTCATTTCCCACTAGCTTTTACCTACTCGGGCAATGTCACCCCCACTGAGAAACTAGTTTCTTTTCTGTAAGAGTTCAAACCTTCTAGGGAGGGCTTGAGGAATGGGATATAGGTTTCGTTTTCTTTCAAACAAGCAGAATGAAAATTCCTTTGATTTTCAAATAAAGTACTTCTTTCATTTGCTGTCAAATATAGTGAATGTTTCCACTTCATAAAGACTTTATTTGCTTGCAAGGAATTCTTTTCCTTTTACAATTTAAGGGTTGTCTTCTTTGATAACTGTCCCTCAAGGGGAGAAGGGGAACGGTGTAAAGGGGAGCTGGAGGTAGGGGTGGTATGAGCGAGCCAGTTTCTTAGATCCTGAGTTTTAGTGATCACACCAGACTTAGAACTCACACTGCTGGTTCAGTAGCTGAAGCCTCTATATTACCCTGTAACCTTTAACATGAACTTCCAGATACTCTGAAGCTTCATAGAGCACACGGGCCTGATGTTCGAGAGTTCAGTTTTTATGACTGTTAAGCCCAGAGAACCACAGCAGCTGTCTGTGAAAGGGCTCTCCTTCCAAAAAAAGAAAGAAGGAAAGTTATTGATTATGTTCTTTATTGAATGAACCTTTTCTTGAGCGCTTGCTGCCACAGAATAAGTGGGAGTGAGGGGTGATGAACTGAACTAGCTTCTATATCTGAGCCTAGTTCACATTCCCTACCCCTAGAAGTGATTTACTCTTTGTCTACCTGGAAGTGATTCTGGGGATCATCTCACTTGCTCACTTTTCTTTTTATAGACTTGTTCAAGATCACACAGTCAACTAGTAACAGAGCTCAGTCCAAAAGCAGGATTTCGTCCACTAGCGCAGTGTACTTAGATTTGCTTTAGCTCCAGATGACCATTGAAATATAGAGGAAATGCCCTGACAGAAATCCCAAAGATGAACTACAAAAGTTAATATGCTAGAGCTGGAACACACACGGTAAGGGAGATGGTAAAGGAAAGACTTCCTACCACAGGTTCGTTTTGGCTCAGCCTTGAAAGCTATGACAGTGTTACTAGTCAGTTCTTGCTAGCCTTCCCTGGAAGTCGGGAATATGTTGGTATCAGAGGAGAAGGGAAGACACAGAAGCACAACCTCACTGTTACAAAAGTCACTTTGCAAACAGCACAACCTTTTCCTGTAGTCCCTGCACTTGTGCCAGCTTTTACTTCTCCTGGCTGCTGTCACTTGGTAACATTTCAGTTGCAGACCAAATCCTTTTTTTTTTGTGCTTTTTTTTTTTTACAAAGTCAAACTACTTTTTCCTTGAATTTTGTAAAGACGTATATCTTTTGAGTTTGGACCATTATGTAATAACTTGTAGAGGAAGTAATGGAATTTTTACTAATATTTAATTTCTTGAGTTGTAATCCTTAAGGTGACACTTGTGGCTACTTTAATGTGGAAATAGCTCTCTGAAAGGGAGAACTGTAAAGTAATTATTAACTTCGGGCATTTGACTTTCTGTTCAGTTCTTGTTGAGGCCGCCGAGAAACATCTTATGACTTCCCTCTTAATCAACTCCTCTCCCCTGAACGCCAGTCTTGTCTCACCCTCTGCTAGAAATGTGTTTCCAAAGCAAAGATTAATTGCATTAAAAAACAAACAAACTTTATGGCAGAAGCTCAAAACTGTGCCAGTAATTGTTCTACCACCCACTCTCTGAAAGTGGGGAGGTGGGAGACCCTGATTCTAGTGCACTTTGCCTGGTGTCAGGACTCTGCTGTGAGCTGTCGGAGACTGTCAGTGAGGCAGCTGACCACACAGTTGAGAAAACTCTCACCAGGGTGGCCAGCTGGTACTAGCCAACTCCCGCTCAGCTCTTCTCTCCTGAGTCCTGTTGGGATGAACATCTCCACAAACTGACTCTCACCATAGTTATAAGGGAAATGTTTGCAGTCCCCAGCTGCTGGAAAGGGGTACCAGAACAGTGGATGCCCAAGCCAGCCCCAGCCAGCCTGCACACCTGCCCTGATTCTTGCGCTGAGCTCTGGGCCTGCGTCACCACAGAAATCCCCTCAGTCTGTGCTGCAGTCCTACGTGGCACTTCAGTCTGATGTCTTTGTGGCACTCTGTTTGGTGTGGGTGGTCCACCGGCTCCCGTCCTCACCCTCTCTTTGATGACACACTTACCTTTCTTCCCCTTTCAAAAAGAAACTTACCACTGACCTGTGTTTCCGTTGAAACTTCTAAAAAATTGTTGACTGGCCGCAGCACATCCTTGTGGTCTGTCTTCAGTTACTGGGAAGCAGACTCTCACTCAGCACCTGGCGTGATGTTAGCGGGCACCACCTGTGCAACTGTGTGAGCCTGCTGTGTGTGCATGACCTCCTGAGGTGCTCGGTACGGCCAGAGGCTTGCTTATTGCTAATTTTACAGGTGAGAAACTGGAAGTTCATCAGTGTGAGGTACTGGCTCAGGCTCCCACAGTTGCTGAGTGGCTGGGGTGGGGAAGGTGCTTCGTGTGATGGAGAATGGGCGGAGGATGCTGAGTGGCAGGGCACGCACCCCCTTTGGAAGGGCACACACTTTGAGGGAGGCAACAAGCCTGATCCCCGGCCACAGGATTCTAAGCCAGGCATGAAGCCTGTGGTCTGCTTGGATGCATTTCTGGTAACTATGAGGCTGGTCAAAGGTATTTTCCATTCTTGCGTGATTCTCTTGAATTAAGAAGAAATGCTTTGGGCCCTCCCTGGTGGTGCAGCAGGTTAAAGCTCAGCACTGCAAGCTAGCTGCTGCCACTTCAGTGTGAGTTTGATCCCCCGCCCTGGAGGTGACCCACATGGCTCAGCAGACCTCTCCCGACCCACCCTCTGCTCCCCTCAGCAATGTACTTGGTTGATGGACCTGTTCCCCTCTCTGTCTCTGGTGAATCTACTCACTGCACCTGCACCTCTGGCCTATCCCCCAGTTCTGTATGCATAAATAAATAAATCTAACAATAGCAACAACAACAAAAAAAACCTTGAGAACCCTTGTTGAAAGAAGAAGAAGTGCTCTGTTAGAGTTTTTGCTATTTACTTTCTTTTAGGGCTCAGATGGTCACTCAGGTGGCTGTCCCAAGGCAGCACCATGAAGCCAGATGGGTGCTGATGGCCACGGCTCCCTGCGCAGCTGCTGGGAAGCACCTTCCCAAATCTTTAGGGAAAGAAACTGATTTGCACTTTGTGTTTGAAACCAAATAGAAAATAACACCCTCATCACATGACTTGCCCACAGAGCTGCAAGTCTGGAAACTTCTGTGGCGGGCGGACTTGACAACTGTCCTTTGTGGTGTGGTGTGTTCATGGCTTGCAGTGCTTGCTGGGCTCAGAGTGGGAGAGAAAGGTGCTGTGGAGAGTTAGAGGAAGCTGATCCTTGAAAGACCTTGAAAAATGAGGATGGCCCTTAAAAACAGATCAGTGAAACTCAGGACAGATGGAGGCTTTCTCAGGGCCTCTCATCCTCTGCTGTTGGGGGCAGCATGGTATGTGTCTCCATGGCAATGGGGCAGGCTACTACAGCTCCTTACGTGGGGCCAAGGTTCGGTGGAATCAGACACTCAGCATGGACCTCAGGAAGGGGGAAACAGCTGTGTGTGTTGGTTCAGAGCCACACAATTCTAAGAGTTCCCCACTGGAATTCCCAGGTCTTCACTACACGCTGACAAGAATTCCCTACTTGAACAGAGTCTATTTCCATTGGATGGTGCCATCTCTGCCCTACGAGTGTGCCCTACTCATTCAAAGGAGAAGTATTTATTGAGTACCTATTGTATGCTAGACAGTGTTCAGATTCCAGAGCTGCAAACAAAACAAACAAACAAAACAAAACAAAATTTTCTGAATTTGTGTTGCCTGTGGTAGTGGCTGAAGATAGTCAGCAAATGAGGAAATGTATCTACAGGGCAATTTCCAAGAGTCATGCTGTTAGAGAACATTCCAGAATATAAGCAGGTGATGGTATAGAGAGTCAACTGGGAAGGGTATGTGTGTCAAGGTGACAGCTCTGAGCAAGGGGCAGAGCCCAGTGGTGATCAGGGAAGGGGTGACCAGTTATACTGCAAGTGTCCATGCTGGTGCCTTCACCAGGATATGAGTAAGGGGCGATATATAAGGAGGACATGAGCTAGCCAAGGCAGGCAGGGCTTCTGTGCACCTTCTGTGCACCAGAGGCTGCCTTGTAGATTTTATCCTACTGCATTAGGGGGGATGCAGTTGAAACCACTGCAGGATTTTAAACAAGCACATGTTGTGATATGATGTCCTTTGGAGGGCACCACCCAGTTAGCAACCTGGCTCAGTCACTCCCAGGAGAACTCCCCACTTACCCTGACAATGTACTCTGGGGTATGACCAAGTCAGTCTCCACCAATAGCTAAATTTCAACAGGCTCTTCAGTAGCGGGTTGGAGGGTTTGCCAGCTTTGAAGCTGGTGCTAATAACTGTTTATGTAGCATGTTCCCAGCCTACAAATTGCTTGGTTTCTGTCACACTGTCCCCAGGGCATTGTTCTCCTTGTTCAAAGCTCACCAGGTATTACATCCACTGAGCCCAGGGCCTGGGATGGCTGCGTCTTCATCCCTCCCCAGACCCAGTCCATTCGTCTTCTTATTTGGTGTTTTCTCTTTTAGAGTCCATGCAGACCTCACCCAAATACTTGACGTTTGAATAATGGCTCTTCTCTTTCACTGTGTTTGACTTATGAATTTAGCAGACTTAGGTGTCCCAGTGAACAAGAAGCATTAAGCCAGTCGCTGCAGCAGGAATAGTGAGCTTGCCTGACTGGGATGGAGCAGAAACCATTTTGAAATAGATGAATCAGTAGAGATTTTTCCAGACTTAACCGCACTGCCCAATCTTCCAGTTAATAGTAATGAACTTGTCTTGCTACGTGCACAATAATGTAAACAAGCTATTGTTCTGGAACAGAATTGGAACACATTTGCTGGGACAGGTCTAGCCACAGAACAGGTCCTCACTTTCCGGGGCAGTCCCCATGGGCGGCACCAGAGTCAGCAACATCTAGGTGTCCTGGTAGTGAAAATAAGGCAGTTCCCTGGGGTACAAAGTAAAAGAATTTTTAAATTCATCAAATCTCTGCAAGCCATTTGTCTACTATAAATTCACCGGTAGTAGAGACAAAGGGTCGCGCGAAGCAGGAGACAGAGGGTGACTGGGCTCACAGGCTGGAGGAAGTGTGCACCTGTCTCAGCAAAAGTCACCAGTGGTCAAGTTGGGATGAGACGCAGACACTGACCCCCGACCCCCCACCCCTGCCCTGTTTCTAATGAGCACTGGCCAGAGCCAGACGTCCCAGCAGGAACTGCTGACTGAGTGGATGGGAGCCTGCAGCCTCCCCTCCTTACGTGGGCAGGGGTCTCCTCATCTTTAGCACCTATGTGAATTATAAGAAGGAATTGTGATAGGTAGGTCCCCAAACCACCCCTAGAATTACCTCAGCCAAAAATACATAAACAGGGTTTTGTTTTGTTTTGTTTTGTTTTGTTTTACGTGTTGCAGCTTCAGCAAATACATCGGAAATGTACTTGCAGAGGGAGAGATTGCGCAGGGCCAGGTCGGCTTTGCTCAGGCAGTGCTGCTTGATGGCCGCTCTACGGCCCTGCCGCCTGGCACCACGCGGAGGCTTTTGGAAGCCATTTGGCGTTCAAATAAAGATGAATGGACAGTCCTTTTTCAGAACCTGGACTCTTAGGGCCCTTTCGCTTAGCCAGTGAGAGTTAACCAGGCTGCAGTAACACACTGAAATGCTGGGTTTTCATTTTGTTCCCTGAGGGAGCCCTATTTGTGCTCTGTGCCAGGACAGCTGAATTCGGAGTTGTTCTCTGTCCCTTTTCTCAACTTCCTGAGTCTTTTGCTGGCTCCCTGCCTGGCCCTGTGTGAGGGGCTGGCCGAAGCCTCGGATTCTCACTGGCACCGTTGTTGAGCCAGACACGGAGGTGGCTTTTCCACGGCGCTGCTCAAAAACTTGCTCTTCTTGTTGGTGTTTGAGTGTGTGAGTGCCTGCGTGAGTGAACGCTTGTGTGTGTGTGGTGTATGTGTGAGTGTGTGTCCATGCCTACACCCTCGAAACATTCCATGTCAGAGGTGCCAAAGATCACAAGGCCTGGTTTGGGGCCTGGTGAGTTTAGTCTTCCTGACTACCTGACAGCACTCGGTTCATCTGCATTTCTCACGCGGGACTGGCCTGTGGGCTCTCGTTCCACTGCTCACCTGGGTTTTGAACACTATTTGCCTCCACCCTGTCCTCTCCTCTCTAATGACACTGCTGTCCTTGCAGGTCATAAAGAAAGAAACTGGATTTTGGAGGGACTTTGGCTTTGGGATGACATGCCAGTACCGCTCAGATTTCATCAACATAGGTAAGACTGAGACACTTGCAGCAAGGCTGCTTCTCTGCTGCCACCCAGAGGCCACTGGCCTGTGTGGCCACGCGATGTCCCATCAGGTTCCAAGGAGTCTGGTGGCCAAGGGGGTGCCATGTCCAGACAGGCCCTTCTGCGTGTACTGGACTTGGGAGCACGTTGAGGCAGAGGAGCCTCCACCATCTCCACCAGCACCTCTCAGCTGCTCCGAGGCACCAACCTGAGGCAATTTATTGCATACAGGCAGCTTCGAAGCCGGTGCCCGGCTGCTTCCTTCCTGCTGCTCTGACTCCTATGCCTTCTCACATAGCATATCTGGGGCCTCCATAATAAAGGCTGCCATTAAAAAACATTAAGGGCAACAGGGGGGGAAGTTAGGAAAATCACACACCAGAAGAGATGCCCAGCCAGGGAGGTGACCCACATGGCGCGGCAGACCTCTCCTGTCTTGCCCGCCGCTCCCCTCAGCAGTGTCCTTCGTCGATCTGCCTGTTCTACTCTGTCTCTGATGAAGCCTCTCACCGCCCCTGCACCTCTGGCTTACACCTAAGTTCTTTGTGCATAAATACATAAATCTTAAAAAAAAAAGAAAATTCTAGATGTTATTTCAAGCCCTAAGTGTGAATATACACACACATTCCCAGAGTAGAAGAAAGCACTTCAGTTGCAGGTGAGAGACCATGGGTCTCAGAGGCAAAGGACCCTCTCAGGAGGTGGGTGGCAGAGTCACAATGACCACAGAGGCTCTCCTGCTCCCTCCTTGTGGTGGTCCTTACCCCATGCCTCTGAGAATAGCTTTGGAGCTTTTACCTGTCTAGGGTGTGCTATGCAGCCCAAAACCTTGGGTGAACTCTGGGCCAGGATGAAGTCAGGGAAGCCCTCCCCTTAACAGTGTGGAGACCAGTCTCCCACCCTCTGCCCACTGTGGGCCTCCCAGGGGTCCTCATCCTATGTCTGCAATCTTGGACAGAGCCGCAGGGTGTCTATTTCAAATCTCATCCAGTCAGTGGCCCCAGGCTTATGTTCAGAGGTTAGGTGGACTGTGAACCCTCCCAGGAATCACTGGGTTATTTTAGGAAAAATAATACTTGAAGTCCAGCCTGGGAAGTAGCAGCACGAGTCCCCACGATGCTGAGTGGTGGGTGCCCCCAGACACTCAGCAGCTAACCACAGGTGTTCGTTGATTTTGCTAAGAAATATCCCTAAATGTTGTACAAATCAAATTTCCAAAAATGATATTTTAAAATTTTCTGGAGGATTTTTCCATTTCAAGAAATGCTGTTTCCTTCTTGTATGTATAAGAAAAAGGTGATTTTATGATGCTGTGTGTTTATCAGATTTGGAGCTCTATTGGGTTTCCCTGAAGATTAGACATAGGTATGATTTTAAAAAAGCAGTATTACCTGAATAAAAATAAAAATAATAAAAATAAAGCCACGTGGCTTCACCCTGGTGGCACAATGGATTAAAGCGCCACATTATGAAGCTCTCTGAAGCCACTGCAGCT